>NW_007093746.1:0-389 GCF_000164805.1 Carlito syrichta
CACTCGGCCATAAATCAAGCATAAGCAAATTTAAAAGGACTGAAATTCTACCAAACACCTTCTCGGACCACAGTGGAATAAAAATAAACATTGACACCAACAAAGTCCCCCCAAAACCCACAAAGATATGGACGCTAAACAGCATGATGCTAAACAACTCCTGGGTCAATGACGAAATCAAAACAGGGATCAAAAGATACCTGGAAACAAATGAAAATGAAGAAACATCTTACCCAAATCTCTGGGATGCCCTGAAAGCTGTAGTAAGAGGGGAATTTATATCCCTACAAACACACATGAAGAAAATGGAAGGAACAGAAATTCACAACCTAACAAGTCACCTAAATAAGCTGGAAAAGCAAGACCACAAAAACCCTAATTTCAGCATA
>NW_007093747.1:0-1143 GCF_000164805.1 Carlito syrichta
CACCCATAGATCCTTCTGCATCTGAGAAGTCCATGGGTAGACCTAAATCCCACAGCCTCTGCGGATCTAGGTGATGATATCAGCACAAGATTTATGTTTCCATCCTCAAGCTGACCTTTGTCTGAGGTGGCTTCATTTGTGGTGGTTCTCTCAGTTTCTCCGAATTTACATTCAATAATATTAGTGGTAAGAGAGATTATTTCTAATAACTGCAGCAGAAATGATGATACTTGATCTGAGGATAAAACAGCCCCACTCCAAACACATAATGGATTGTGAATGAGCTCTTCCACCAGACAACAATTATAGTACATAAGCAATCATGTGCAGTACACCTGGCTTGTCCCACCTCCCTCAAAAGGAACATGCCTTCCCCCTCATTTTGTAATTATACCTAGCACTTACTCATTCTCATTTATGGTTGATATTTTGCTTTACACAGTGACTACTCCTTTGCATTACTACTATATAAGACATCAGTTTTTCTATTTTAAAATAATGGTTTTTGGCTGATGTAAATGTTCTATATTTGAATTATGGCAATAGTTACACAGGTATCACACCTGTCATAATTCATGGGTGCATTTTATTGTATGTAAATTTTACCCCAATTAAGGGTAATTTTTAAAAAATAATGATGATGGTAATGTTAACGATATGTATTGTTTTGCTGTGTAGCAGGATCTGTGCTAAGCAATTTATTACATTTCCTGCTTTCATGTATACTACAAACCTGGGAAGTAGGTACTGCTATCATCCCCATTTTACAGGTAAGGAAACTAAGGCTTAAAGAAGTCAGGCACCTAGGGTCACATAGTACTGATACAGCTTGGCTTAGAATTCAAACCTTTTTTTTTTTTTTTTTTTTTCAAACAGGGTTTTGCTCTGTCACCCAGGCTGGAATGCAATGGTATGGTCACAGCTCACTGCAGCCTCAAATTCCTGGCCTCAAGGGCTGCTCCTGACCTAGCCTCTGGAGTAACTAGAACTATAGGCATGCACCACCACACCCAGCTAATTTTTTAAATTTTTTGTAGAAAATGCAAACATAGGTCTTGCTATTTAGTCCAGGCTGATTTTGAACTCCTAGGCTCAAATGATTCTCCTGCCCAGCCTCCCAAAGCTCTGGGATTATATGTGTGA
>NW_007093748.1:0-1344 GCF_000164805.1 Carlito syrichta
CATCTTATGAATAACTAACGGCAAAATCTCTTCTTGTGAGGCAAAGATAATCTATTTTAGAAAGTCATTTTAATGTCCACTTGTTATAGAAAAGAAAGAACATCCACCACCCAGGGGAGACACATGTGAAAGTGATCACATGAGGATCAAGCCGATGGTGCTAACATCAGAGACTTTCCATGTATTAAATTTTGTGATGAGCAGAATCTTTATCATTTACATAAAGGCAATAGAAACACAATGATGAGTTCACCAGAAGACAAATATAATATTAGAAAATTCAAATCAGCTTCCTTTGTTCAAATCAAAATTGACATCTCAAAAGTATCCCCAAACAGACATAATCAGCCATGCCTTACTCAACAGAAAAGGAGGAATAAGTCTTGTACATTTGGGCTGTGATGCAAAATATCTTCATAAGTATCACAGTAAATAAAACGTGATTTAAAGATGTTTTTATGAATGCAAAAATAAATGTCTTTAGTAATTTCTATCAGGAAAATACTTTAACTTGCTCTTTGGTCAAGGTTGACTGAGTCGTTAAATATGTTTGTATCTTTCTAGAATGTAACACTAAGATAAAATTTATAAAGTAGGTAGCTGAAGAGGGTGAATCTACTGAGAGCAAAGAGGATGATTTCAACAGGCACAAGTTCAAAGCATCTGAGTCTTGCTCGTGTACATGCTGACTTAATTGGAGTTACCCAGGGAACAACCACCATGTAGATCCCAGGAGAGAGAAGATGGATGTACTGAGATGGAATGAATCACAGATTCTCAATTCTTTAATTTAGGAGATAGGCATTATGTCACTAGCCATTACCTTTAATCTGAAACAATAAATAACACAGGTATTAAAGAGAAAAAGGTTTGTCAGACTCCTTAATAATTGGATAGATATTTAGAATCAATAACAATGTAAAAGAAGAGATGCATTTATTTATTTGATCACCTCTAAGGTAGAGCTAGCAGTAAAATAAATGGACAGATTGAATGAAGTAAATTTTAACAATGTCAAAGGATATATGTGTATATACTTTTTAATTAGTAAACTTTATTTTTTAGTGTAGTTTTAGGTTCACAGCCAAAGTAAGTGGAAATCTCAAGGAGTTCCCATAAACTCTCTGACTTTGCACATGCCCAAAATCTGACACTTTCAACATCCTGCACCACCTGGGGACATTATCAAAACTGATGAAACTATATTCACACATCATCACCCAAAGTCCACTGTGTTTTCATTAGGGTTCACTGTAGATGTTGTACATTGTCTAGGTTTTGATGACTGTACAATGACATGTGTTCACCACTGGAGTACTGTATAGAATACTTCACTCCCATACA
>NW_007093749.1:0-785 GCF_000164805.1 Carlito syrichta
CCCTCTGGCTGCAGCGGGGTGAACTCTCTTCTCAAATCACTTCCCCAGAGTGTGTCAGGACCGAAGCCTTTCTGCTTCCTCTTTTTCTAGATGGACTGCATGAGCCTGTCTGTTATAAACTGGCCACGTTCTGGATGCCGTGGTAGGTTTTTTGCTGTGACGTTGCAAAGAAAATATTTTTTTCCTTTACTGTGTAGATAAGAAGAAAACAACAATAGCACCAACAAGGGGCAGTGACAGGAGGAAATTTCCCTGTGGGGACATTGCCAGTTCCTCTTGTGTCTTATTCAGATACATCTGGCCTTCACAGTCATTGCAGACAACCCAGAAAGCCCAAGGAATACCCCCCAGGGCCCTTTCACCATCCCACCTCCCCTCCCACAGTGCCAGAGGAGCTTCCTCTTGTGGGTTCCAGAGAGAGTCTCCACTCTGCAAAAGCAGAGAAACAGGCTGGGCATGTTTTCCTTTCTCTAAAAACAGTAAAAATAAAGGCAGATGTTTTCCTATGATTACAAATGTATGTGTTCCTTTACAACTGTAATTTTGAAAGTTGTGTCCTGTTTATTTTTTCCAGGAATCTGGAGGAGGATATAGAAGGTGGCATCTGTAAATTGCCAGAAATGTGGAGGCAAAGGAAGAGCACTTTATCATATGTTCTGGATATCCTTGGGCTGAAATAATGAACCAAATAATTTGTTAAGGATAAAATACAGTCTGCCCTTGGATTAAAATAGAAAAACCTTGTTGGTATAGGAAGGGAAAAGGTGTAGTTTTGTCAGCAACAA
>NW_007093750.1:0-1247 GCF_000164805.1 Carlito syrichta
CTTCATTTCTACTGCTGTCTGCCTTCTCAAGTTCTCTATCATTTCATCTATGAGAATTTAGTTGAGTATACTGACATGAGCATTTCTAAAAAAAACTGAGATTACCATAAAATTCCAAGGTTTAGTATATTTTTCATTACAATGAACTCTCTTGCCAGAGCCAAGTTTTAATTTTTTCCCTACTGAGTTGTTTTGTCTTTTATACACTTCTGAGAGTTCTTTGTATATTATAGATATCTACCTAACTGACTATTGCTTTCTTTATGAACATACTTGTCTTGATTGCAGCATTTGTCTTTAGATTGTGTGGCACTTTGTGCCATACCAAGCGTTCCATATTTATGGAGCCTAGTGTACCCTCAGGATCTCCTTACATTCCCCCACCACCAGGTCCTGTGTGCAGTCACCCAAATGTTCTTTCACTGAAAGGCATGACCCCTCAAGTCTGAACTCCACTCTTACTGTGTGCCACTGACCTGCGGGCCTGCTCATTCACCTACACCATGTGCACCCAATTCTGGTTGACATGACACGTGGCTAATATTCTGACATCCCATAGGCCTCTCTGATAGTCTTTTATTGGTTAGTCTTGGGAGTTTTGTTTTCCACATAAATCATGTGGTATTTTTTTCCCAACAGTAAAAAACAAATAAAACTAATTTCCACTCGAATTTGAATTGCTAACTTGGGAGAATGTATACTCTCATCATTATTGTTTCTTTCACTTTTCTATCCAGTATTTGATATGTCTTTCTGTTTCTGAAATATGGTACATTTTCATGGTTCTTATTAGATGGGTCTTGCAGTTTACTTGTTAAATCTAACTGTAGTTATTTTATAGTTCTTTTCATTGTTGTGACAGAAAATTTTCTTGTTTCTATTTCTGTGAGTTTATTGCAAATACGGAGAAGCTATCAATTTTATTTAGCTCCTATCTAAATGTGGCTATCTCACCATATTCTCTTATTAATTTTATTGTATATAACCTGACTCTCTCGAGTTTCCTAGATGTACGATCATACTTGCTAGGACTGCTAGAAAAACGGTAAATAATTTGGCAGTATAAAATGGCAACAGGAGCCGGGCTCAGTGGCTCAGCCTGTAATCCCGCTCTTTGGGAGGCTGAGGAGAGTGGATTGCCTGAGCCCGCAGGTTCGAGACCCGCCTGGGCAGGCAAGACCTCATCTCTACTATAAAACAAAAAATTAGCCAGGCATGGTACTGCGTGCCTGTAATTCTGGCTACTC
>NW_007093751.1:0-1251 GCF_000164805.1 Carlito syrichta
TAGGAGGCTCCCTGTGGGCAACTCTGAGACTTTAAACACTCCAAGGGAACCAGCCAGAGGGGCCTCACACACTTTTGCACTTTTGAGCTCTGGGAACTCTTCCAGGTCTTCACAGTGAATATTGCAGAAAACCCCTCTAGTCTCTGGCAGGCAGAGCGGGAAAAAAGAAATTTTAAAACTCATCAGGGCTCTTGTTCTTAACAAGACCTGTACTGACAAGAAACAATTTTTTACCAGGGATTGAACTTCTGGAATTTTATCAAAGCCTAACTGGCCTGAAGACAGGGAAGTGCCTGATCTAACCATCTCTTTTTTTTTTTTGAGTTGGAGTCTCAGTTGCCCAGACTGGAGTGCAGTGGCTGCACCCGGCCACCGCAGCCTGGCCTGCTGGGCGCCGGTGATCCTTCTGCCTCAGCCTTCCAAGTAGCTGGCCCTACAGGCGCACGCTACCACGCCTGGCTTTTTAAAATTTATTTATTGTAGAGATGAGGTCTCGCCAAGTTGCCCAGGTGGGTCTCGAACCCGCAGGCTCAGGCAATCCAGCCACCTCTTGTCGTCTGTTTCTCCTAAGGGGCAGAGGTTGGGGGTGGACCTGAGAAGCAGGTGAAGGTCACAGCCCAAGGGCCTGGGCTCCCCAAAAGACAAAGACTAATCACAGTACCGGTAGAACTCTTTCTCTCTCCAAACCATCCCACTGTGTTAAAAGCCTATTTACTGCAGGTCCTTTTGCCTAGTACATCAGGTCATATTTTCACCAGAATGTGGCAAGACATACTAAAAGACATTAAGCATAATTTGGAGAGACAGAACAAATAAATCCAGAATTAACTATGACAAGAATGTTGGAATTATTACACCTGATTTAAAAAAATCTATGATCGATATGCTAAGGACGTTAATGGGAATAATAGATAACTTGCAAGTATAGGTCAATAATGTAAACAGAGATGAAAATTCTAAGAAAGAATCACAGAGTTGTTGCAGATAAAAACAACTAACAGAAATGATGAATATCTTTGATGGACTCATTAGTAGACTGAATATTTCTGAAGAAAGAATATCTGAGCTTGAGAATATGACAATAGAAACTTCCAAAATAGTAAAAGGAAGAGAAAAAGAACTACAGAAATCAGAATGAGGGAACAGTATTAGAAAAGGAATAAGTGAAGGTAAAATAAAAACTTTTATTTTTGTTCTTAATTGATCTGACAGATAATTTACTCAAAGTAATCATAGTAATAATGAATTAGA
>NW_007093752.1:0-826 GCF_000164805.1 Carlito syrichta
GTGGGCTGGCTGGGTCTGTCCAGGTAATATAGATGGACCTCCCGACTTGGAGACAGGATGCTGGGGACCACTCTGGGCATAAGGTGCATCATTGGGTTACACAACCATTTTGGATGCCACACAATAATGATTTCAATCTCTGCTGGAGTGATGAGCATTTCTAAAAACAGATACACATCTGAAGTCTCACGTTTCAAACAGTTCAGTCATTGAATGACCCTCCACTGGGGTAAGGAGCATCACTCTTGAATGGATGCTGTTGGGATTTCCTAGAGCTCAGTCATTGCCTTCTTAATTGATTGAGATGGAATTCTGTACTCTTGGGGCTTTGAAGCCCACAATGAGGTATCCTGCAGTATCTGTGGGACTGGGCGACTTACAGTTGATTTGGGAACATTTTCATCCCCTACAACAAACCCCATAACCATCCATGTTGTTCCCCATTTTCCTTGTCCCCCCAGCCCCTGCCTTCTGCCTCTATGGATTGGCTTGTTCTGGGGATTTCATGTACTTAAAGGCACATGGGGGGAGGCCATCTGGGTCTGGCTTCTTTGACGTAGCATTGTGTTTTCTTGGTTTTTTGTTGAGTCAGAGTCTCCCTCTGTTGTCCAGGCTGGAGGGCAAGGGCATGCTCATGGCCACCACAGCCTCAACCTGGTGGGCTCTGGCGATCCTTCCACCTCAGCCTTCCAAGTAGTGGGAACCACAGACGTGTGCCACCATGCCTGGTTAATTTTTTTGATTTATTGTAGAGACTGGGTCTCGCCAAGTTGCCCAGGCCTCGAACCCGCAGGCTCAGCCCATCCACTCACCTCAGCCTCCCAAG
>NW_007093753.1:0-904 GCF_000164805.1 Carlito syrichta
ATGATATAAATGTGCTGGAAAATGTATAACATTCTCATTTCTCCCTCTCCCTTTCTCTCTCTCTCACACAATCTAAAGAAAAAGGGAGCCCATGGGCCCCCCAAAAAATTCTGAACAGAGTTCTCACAAAGTTTTCAATTTTTAGTACTGATCTTTATATATTTTTTTTTCAGTTGCAGTCTCACTCAGTCACACATACTGGAGTGCAGTGGCACGCTCTCGGACAACACAGCCTTGAACTGCTGAGCTCCAGCAATCTTTCTGCCTCAGCCTCTCAGGTAGCCAGAACTACAGGTGCGCGCGAATACGCCCGGCTAATTTTTTGATTTGTTGTAAAGATCAGGTCTCGCCCATTGCTATTTGTTAAAGTTATATTTCTGTGCGATCTACAAACCCCTATTTTGTATCACATTGGAGATTTATTATCAGAAGTTACATCCTTCAGTAACAGCTTCCTGCTTCCGTTTCTGGTCATGTCCCTTACTCGGAAGTTGCTCCGTGACACCTTGGTAACTGCCTATCAGTCTGGTATGGCTCCAGGTCCCGCCTTACCTGGTCACAGCTCTCAAGAGCAGCCTACACTGGATCAGGCTAAGCTCCTAGATCTCACACCATCGTCTATGTACTGGTGTCAAAGAGCTCAATGGAGCTCATGCTGGCACAAGAGCAAAGGATACAACATATTCAAGTCCAAGTGACTATATTATATGCTATTATGCAATAGAACTTCGGTCGACGTTTGAACTCCTATGTAGGATAATTAATTCAGACACAGGCTCGAATCACTTGACAGTGGGGCCTTCGACCCATTGTGGTTGAAGAAATAGGGAGGAGCAGCAAGAAAGGAAAATGGGAAAGCTTGATAGGATTGACCTTCTTTTAAATTATGGGAAGTAAGGTGTAA
>NW_007093754.1:0-1144 GCF_000164805.1 Carlito syrichta
GATAAAAATATAATAGGAAGAAAAGAGTGAAACAAAAAGCTCGGTCTTTCTTGCTTTCTATTTTTTTTTATGAGTTGGAGTGTCACTCTGGCACCCAGACGGGAGTGCAATGGTCACTCCTGGCCTCTGCAGCCTTGATCTGCTGGGCTCCAGTGATCGTTCCACTTCAGCCTTCTGAGTAGCTGGAAGTACAGGTGTGCACTACCATGCCTGGCTAATTTTTGATTTGTTGTAGAGATGAGGTCTTGTCAAGTTGCCCAGGTGGGTCTCGAACCCACAGGATCAGGCAATCCACTCACCTCAGTCTCTCAAAGTGCTGAGATTACAGGCTGAGCCACTGAGCCTGGTCAAAGCTCATTCTTTCAAAGAATAAGCAAGATTGATAGACTGTAACCAGAATAGATTGATGGACCCCTAGCCAGAATGACCAAGAAAAAGAGAGACAATGTCCAAATAAACAAAATCAGAAATGCAAAAGATCAAGTTACAACAGACCCTGAAGAATTACAAAAGATTATCAGAAATTAGTATGGAAACAAACTTGAAAATCTAAATGAAATGTAGGAATTTCTGACATTGCACAACCTCCCAATGTTGAAACAAGAAGACATTGAGAATAAACCAATAACAACCCAGAAAATTGACTAAGTCATAAGACAACTACCTACAAACAAAAGCCCTGGAACAGATGGCTTCCCATTGGAACTCTTCAAAACACACAAGTAGCTGATACCAATCCTATTGAAAGTATTTCAGGCAATTGAGTAAGATAGAACTCTCCTCAAATCATTTTATGAAGTTAACATCACACTGATACCCAAACTGGGCAAATATCCAACAAAGAAAGAGAACTACAGGACAATATCCCTGGTGAACATTTATGCAAAAATTTTTAAAACATTCTAGCAAATCAGATCTAACAACATATCTCAAAAATCATTTGCCATGACCAAGTAGGCTTCATCCCCAGGATGCAAGGCTGGTTCAATATTTGCAGAACCATAAACGTAATTAAATACATCATCAAATGTAAAATCAAGAACCACATGATAGCCGGGTTCGGTGGCTCAGCCTGTAATCCCACAGTTTGTTAGGCTGAGGTGAGTGGATTGCCTGAGCCCGTGGGATCGAGACCTGCCTGGGC
>NW_007093755.1:0-894 GCF_000164805.1 Carlito syrichta
AACCATGTTAATGTACAATATTCATTTTTCATCATTTTCTGATGACACTCAAATATGTTTTTCAAACTTGTGGATGAACATTTGTATTGTTTAGAGTACTTAGCTATGAAACTATGATGACATAAGTATTATAGTCCATGTCTTTTCATTTCATAGAGGATGATTTCTTTCAAATGTATTCCTAAGATGCAGTTTCTATACTGTAGCACTGTTAGCACATGAACAGCTAACACCAAAGTGTTTCACAAATGTAAGATCTAACTTATACTTCTAGCAGTTTGAACATACACAATGCCTCTTTCTACATGATTTTTCCAACATTATACATTTTTTATTTTTAAAGGGTTTTTTTTTATTTTTTGGTTTCATTGTTAGAGTCAGAGTCTAACTCTGTCACCCAGACTAGATGGTCACAGACAGTGAAACCTCGAACTACTGGGCTAAGGCGAATCTTCCACCGCAGTCTTTCAAGTAGCTGGAACTACAGGCTCATGCCATCAAACCCAGCTAATTGTTTGGTTTATTGTTGAGCTCAGAAAGAAAAAAACTGAAGGTGGATCACAGGGATCAGAGTTTGACATCGAAAGGAAGACTAAAGAATGCTAACAGTGGAGGAAGTTATCAGAAATTGAGCAAAATGCAACGTAGCCACAGTGCTTGTTATGCCTTGTTATGGCACTTTTTTACCAAGTTTATGGGTGGGAGAAGACAGGCCAGCTAATTTCGTCTTGAGCAACAGCGCCATCATGAGAAAATAGTTTCATGAACATCCAAGTCGGAAATATCTATGCAAGTCTTAGCCATTGAGGAAGCAAGGGCTGAACAGAACTGGCAGAAGCCAGAGCCAGATGCAGAGATTTGGGGAAAATCTGGGTGAATGAGGGACCAAGACTG
>NW_007093756.1:0-4306 GCF_000164805.1 Carlito syrichta
CCCTTTCTGGACTCCTAAGTTCCCCTTTGCCAGTTCCTCTGACCAAAAACACAGAGTTCTTTAAGACAGTTAACCTTCTGCAGTTGTGCATATCTGAACAACAAAAGTCAGAGAAATGAAACAAAAATATATGAATATTCTCCCCACCTCCCTTCTCTCTGCATAACAGAGTCTCTTTTTCTGATTCTCCTTCCTAAAGGAAAGGATATTCTTTTGGGGCTATGCAACTCCACCTGCTGCACTAACATAAACCACTACTTCAATGGGGTGGTCTCAAGGAAGTGATGGGAGAGGGAAAAGGGGAAAAATGAGGACTTCTTCCACAATCTGCATCTCACGGGGGTTTTCCTAGTAGTCTTCTGAACAGGTGTTGCTGACCATAATCATTATAAGGTTCTTGGTTTGGCCTGCCCTCAATTTAAAGATAAGAGAGAAAGAAAGAAAATAAAACCCAAAGCAACTCATCACATGGCTCTACAAGTTTTGACTTCCCTCTTCAATTTGATGACTGCTGTTTTACATACTCTGCAGAGTAATTTTCTGGATTTTTTTTTGGAAGTGGACGGTTTGGAGGGGGTATTTTGTCCATATTATTTAGTAATAATCAGTGGGAGAAAGAAGCTACAGTGGGCTGACTTTATGAGAAAATGTGTTTTAGACCCAAGTTTTAAACCAAAAATCAAGGTATCAATGAGTCTATAACCCAGAAAAGCTTTTAAAGAAAAATAACCTAGGCTCCTGGGAAGAAAGTGGGATTTTACAGAAGGTAGTATATCAAACTAGAGCATGAATAAAGTGTGGATCTTTACCAAACATCTCTCTGTACAATGGATTAGTAAACCCTACTTTGCAGGGTTTTCATGGGTAATAAATAGCCCATATTGTAATGTATGTACAAAACATGTAGTAGCAATGCCGGACATAGAGAGGTACATAGCAATAATAACTCAATCATCATAGAAAATTTAACTGTGGAAGAAACAAATCTTAATGTGCTTACCAAGATATTTTGAATTCTCAAACTTCAAAATGAATATCTAGAAAAATACTGCTTTAATTTCTAGCAGCATTGTTTGGCAAATACAGAGAAGGAATATATATGTATGGTTATGCTGGCACTGTACTAATCTCTTTAAATGATTTTGGAAACCTAATTTTTTGCAACTGTTCTGCAGACTTGAACATCATCACCATCCTAAATTTACAGGTACAGATGAAAAGTCTTAGATGAGTAAAACAACTTGTCCAAAGTCAACCTAGTTAGTGGAAAAGCTGGCATAAGAGACCATACAGGCATCACTGCATTTTCTAAATATTTGTTTCACAATAATTCACCCTTAACTTACCTAGCTTAAAATGATTGGTCAGAGCTGGGCTCGGTGGCTCAGCCTGTAATCCCAGCACTTTGGGAGGCTGAGGTGAGTGGATTTCCTGAGCCCGGGGGTTTGAGACCCGCCTGGGCAACTTGGTGAGACCTCATCTCTACAATAAATCAAAAATTAGCCGGGCGTGGTAGCACACGCCTGTGGTTCCAGCTACTTGGAAGGCTGAGGCGGAAGGATCGCCGGAGTTGAGCAGGTCGAGGCTGTGGTGGCCAGGAGCTGCCACTGCACTCCAGTCTGGGCGACAGAGTGAGACTCCAACTAAAAAAAAAAAAAGATTGGTCAGTTTCATTTGCCTTCTAAGGATAATTCAGGAACTGGAACATAGGGCATTGTCAGTGTTAGGTTTGGGGCTCCCAGACAAGAATATGTAGTACTTGATATTATTCAGCATCAATTTTTAGTTAGATGCACACATTTATCTTAAATTAATTTTATTACATTTATTCAGCTATTTTAATGATAGCTATACTGTAAAGGTACTATTGATGAAAAACCCATATATACAGCAAGTAGATTTTAACAGCCAAATGTTTTTGTTTTGCTGGAGCCTATCATTCTATCAAATACATGAATATGAAGTTTCCAAGAAAATAGATACTGTATTCCCATGGTAAAGAAGAATTTATCTTAAAAAATAACCAAAGAAAAATGAGATACATGACAGTAATCAAACATTTAAAAACACCTCAGCCGAGCTCGGTGGCTCACCTTGTAATCCCACGCCTTTGGGAGGCTGAGGTGAGTGGATTGCCTGAGTCCGTGGGTTCGAGACCCGCCTGGGCAGACAAGACCTCATCTCTACAATAAATAAAAAAAAATTTAGCTGGACGTGGTAGCACGTGCCTGTAGTTCTGGCTACTTGGAAGGCTGAGGAGGAAGTGTCGCCAGAGCCCTCGCAAGTTGAGGCTGCAGTGGCCAGGAGCGGCCACTGTACTCCAGTCTGGGTGACAGAGTGAGACTCCAACTCAAAAAAAACCCAAAACCCAAAAACCAAAAAACAATAAATAAAAACACCTCAACAATGATGAAAGTATCCAATCTGATGAAATGGCTGAAAGCCATTAATTAAGATATTACACGCTTTAGTCACACAAAATCCACCACTGATAATATATGATTTATTATAATGACTGAGATTTATTCTCAATGATTATGAACACCTGAAATGTAATAAAACTAGATCAAGTGAAAAAGTTATATCATTTCCCATACTTACCTATACCAGAATAGGAAACTTTATATTTGAGAGGAGGATTTATTTTTCCCCTATTGAGGTACATGATCAAAGGTCTTTCACTAAGCGAGGAACTAAGATGATCCCTATTGACAGATTCTCCTATGCAAACACAGATGTTCTTCCTGATGCTGAAAGTCCCATGCCTGATACCTGTCATAGCATCCTTAATATAAAAATGTCCATGATTACCAGATGAGATAGGTGCCCCAATTACTGTTGGTTGTGGGGGCTGAAAATTTATCTGCTAATTTTCATAGTTTTTATTTGAAAGAGCACTCCAGGTAACTTAAGAAACTTGTTTTATTGCTCAATGGTGTGGTAGTAAGCAACTGGTTAGCTCTCATGAGTCTCAGTTTTCTCATTCTTAAAATGGGAAAAGGAGATGAAAAGAGGGACAGCAGACTCTCAGAGCTCATTTCTAAGGTCTCTTCTTATGTAAAATTTATGTTTTTATGAATTTCCCCCAGCAGCATATATAATATAGTAGGTCACACACTACCTTTTCAAGACATCTTCAAATTTTAAAGAGAATGAATATGCACCATAAGTACTGCAGAGAATCACTAAGTTTTAAAAAATACTATGCTGTCATTTGTAAGATATTGGGAAATTAATGAAAACAAATAAACCTCTAAAGAAACACCTTGAGAGCGAAGACACTAATGTGTATGGGTTTGTATCTCTCAGTGCTCAGCAGAATCCTTCTGACCACATATGGATTCCAGATCTTTAAGGTGCATTGTTGACATATTTATTCCTCTGAATTATATTGTATAAAACATTAAAAGTGTAGCATACAAAACAAAAAGGTGTGCCAATGATGACCCTATGGTCTGCATTTTTAGTGAAGATATCTGCATTAAATTTGAAGGGAGTTTGTTTAATGTGATCAACCTCCAAAAGTACTTCAGATAAAGGCATACAGGTTTATTTTACGATGCTATCTGAATTTGTGAGCGATGATGTAGATGAAATAAATCTGTAGGCCAGAAACTCAATTTTTTAGTATTTAAAATACAGAGAGAAAATACCACTACCTAAGAAAACCTGACATTGACAACACAATGGAAATAAGGATTAATGTAAAAAGAATAAATGGCAAGAAGTCTCATGTTGGGAGCCAACATCTATAGCTACATGGCTGAGGCCTGTAAAGGCCCATCTGGAAGATCGCCTCTGACATAGGATCAGTTATACCTATGATATTGGCATGTGATTAGTGACCAGTGAGCATACATGGCAGTAAAATTTATAAGTAAATCTCTATACATCTGATGGAAAGTTGCACAGTAAGAATTATTTTATATGACCTTGTCCCTTCTAAGTTGTACTTTTTTCTAGATATTTTTAAACTTCTATTTCCTTGTAGACTGGTTAGTCAGCTCTTGTTTCCAAAGGCAGTTTCTCCTAGGACTAAGATTAGAAACTAAATTACCATGATAGTTTTGTCGCCCTGCCCCTAGCCAGGCAGAACGTTTTCTTTTGTTTCGTTAATTACCGAAACTCTGTCTGCTTCAGCCCATGGCCGCCATCTTGGCAAACCTGCATTTCCTTGTTCAAGAGTGTGACAGCTACTATTTGATTTTTAGAGTAGACTTGTTAGGATAAAATATATACATATACACTCATAGCTGCGTAAATCTATGCTTGCTGTTTTGTTTCCTTTTGCTACATTATTCAAGTG
>NW_007093756.1:5312-6910 GCF_000164805.1 Carlito syrichta
GCGCCAGCTGCTCTCTATCACTGGTTGTCCCAGTGATAATTTAAACACAGTAGCTATGTAAACCTGCAGGGAACAAAGACTTTTATAAAAGTAACCGCCTTGCTATAATAAAGCTTGTGATATTTTATAAATTCCCAGAATTAGTATATGATTTTCTACCCCACATTCACTGTATGGGTTTGTAGCATTCATATTTAAAATTTTGTTAAGTTTGGCTTTTGCTGTCCCATAATGACCATGTTATGTTATGTAAATGTTAAGCAAACAAGCTTTCCTAAGCATACCTTGGGATGGAAACTTAAAGGGCTAATGTAATCCTTTGCCTGCCAGCTCAGGTTACTTCATACGCAGGGACTGTATGGACCTAACTTATCTAACATTCCACTCGGCCCATTACGTGAGTTTCTGTCAATCACGGGCAGCACCCACCAATACCAAGTGTTCCCGTACCCATTAGGAGAAATTACCCAATCATGTATAATCAAGTTTGGAGTTCTTTCCCCTCCCTCTGTAATTGTGCATAAAAACTGCTTGCCATTATCAATCGGGGCTCTCATCCCTGAAGCTGCTGCTTCAGGCCTGAGCCCAGACTTGAGCCTGAATAAAGACCCTCATGTGTTTGCATTGGAGCTGGCTCTTTGTGGTCTCTATCTCTCTCATTAGAGTCCCGGGTTCAACACTGTCTCCTCTAAATATCTTACCCCTTAGGTTCAATATGTAGTAGATAGAAGAAATTGTCTAATCTTATTTGCAATAGAGAAATAAGGGCAGAGTTCTCACATATGCTAATTTAAGGGTCTGACAGTGGAAAGACTTGCAATAATTTTTTCATTCAGAAGGGTACTCTCTCCTCTAAATATCTTACCCCTTAGGTTCAATATGTGGTAGATAGAAGAAATTGTCTAATCTTATTTGCAATCGAGAAATAAGGGCAGAGGTCTCACATATGCTAATTTAAGGGTCTGACAGTGGAATGACTGCAATAATTTTTTCATTTGGAGTCAGTGACCCACGCTACACTCTAACTTGCATTTCTTTCTCCCTGAATTTCTTGCCTTTCAGCAAGCAATACAAAGAAAGGCAGAGGAGATAGAAAAATGAGTTAGTCCAAGTTGACTGGATCATCTGCTTTGTTTAAAATTGTTAGCAGCAGAATTGTCAGAGCCCGCAGCCACTCCCAATGGTCCCAGCAGATCTGGAGCCTCTCAGAGAGACTCCTAGGACAGCTGGAATGCTTGCCTCTCACGCACATGCACAGTAGCCACCACCACACAAACAGGCAGGAAGCTAACAGAAATCCTGAGCATTACATGTGTCAACCTATTTTTAGAACTCAGGTTTTCTTTAGAACACAAATTAACTTAATGTAGGTTATTCAAATATTTCTTTTCTTTCTTTTTTTTTTTTTTAAGTTGGAGTCTCACTCTGTCACCCAGACTGGAGGGTAGTGGACACTCCCGGCCACCACAGCCTCAACCTGCTCAACTCCAGTGATCCTTCTGCCTCAGTCTTCCAAGTAGCTGGAACTACAGGCGTGCGCTACCACACCCAGCTAATTTTTGATTCATTGTAGAGATGAGTCTTACCAAGTTGCCCAG
>NW_007093757.1:0-954 GCF_000164805.1 Carlito syrichta
CCAGGTTGCTGGAAAATGCATGATTTTGTTCTTTTTTATGGTTGCATAGTATTCCATCGTGTATATGTACCACATTTTTTTAATCCAGTCCTCTTTTGATGGACAGCATGGTTGCTTACAGGGTTCTTGCTATTGTGAACAGTACTGCGATAAACATACATGTGCAGGTATCTTTTTTATAGAGTGATTTGAGTTCTTCAGGGTATATTCCCAATAGGGGGATTGTGGGGTCATATGGGAGGTCAATATTTAGAGCTTTTAGGAATCGCCATACTGTTTTCCAAAGAGGTTGTACTAGTTTACACTCCCACCAACAGTGCAGAAGAGTTTCCTTTTCACCACACTCTCTCCAGCAATTGTTATTTTTTGAGTTATTGATAATTGCCATTCTGACTGGAGTTAGGTGGTATCTCAGTGTGGTTTTGATTTGCATCTCCCTGATGATTAGTGAGGTTGAACATTTCTTCATGTATCTGTTGGCTGCTTTGATGTCTTCCTTTGGGAAGTGTCTGTTCATATCTTTTGCCCATATTATAATGGGGTTATTTGTTTTTTTCTTTTCAGCACATTTGAGTTCCTTGTGGATCCAAGATGTTAAGTCTTTGTCAGACCTGGTGTAGGCAAATACTTTTTTCCAGTCTGTAGGCTGTCTCCCTGCTCTTTTGATGGTTTCTTTGGCTTTGCAGAAGCTTGTCAGTTTAATGAGATCCCACTTATCTATCTTATCTCTTATGACCTGTGGGTTTCGGTTTTGTTCGGTTTTGTTCAATTTCCATGAGGGTATGTCCTTCATTTTCTAAGATTCTTATGGTTTGAGGTTTTACATTTAGGTTTCTGATCCATTTAGAGTTAATTTTTGTGTATAGGGATAGATAGGGGTCCTGTTTCAATCTTCTGCATGTGGTCAGCCAGTTTTCCCAGCACCATTTACTGAATAGGTTCTCCTCTCCCCAG
>NW_007093758.1:0-775 GCF_000164805.1 Carlito syrichta
AAGCACAGTTCAGCAATTGCTCTGGGCCCAGGATGATTTGTTCCAGGTATTTTGATGGCTTCCTTAATCCTGAATAGATTTTAGATTACATGACAAAACGGGTGACTGCATTTCCTCCAGGCCATCTTCCATAAATATTATTTCTCTTAGCCAAGCATCTCAAAAGCATCATGCTGTAGTGAACTTGAGATTACAGTCACAGACCAGTGCCAGGAAAGCTGCAATTCTACGATTTCGTGTCCAAACAGAGCCTCTACTCTAAAAAGCAAGCAAACCTGTGTGCAGCACAAGCATCCTCATGGGAAAGCAGGTGTGGGACACAGACTGTAGAGCAGACCTCCGCCTTTCTGGCTGAAAACGTGCTCCTGCTGTGCTGGCCAGCAGTGCGAGTCTCTCCTCAGAAGCCACGCTGGGCCCGCCTCGATGCAGAGAAGAGTGGGGGACCGATTTCGCTGCGGCATCCAGGGAGTGCCGGGTCCGCGTCAGTCAGCAAACATGTCCAGTGAAAGCGGCTGCCTGAGCCTTGGGCAAGAGAAGGAGCAGCAGAGGCGGGCCACAGGGGAAATGCCCCTGGAGAGCCCAAGGCGACAGCCAGTTCCTGCCATACTGGCCGGGTCAGCCGGCCCGCCACCGGCAGCAGACTCAGACAACTGGGAGAGTGGGCCCGTTATGGAGCAGTCGACAGGCGGAGGGTGCAAGCACTTGTGCCTTTAACTGAGAAATCAACCGTTTACACTCGCGGAAAGCAGTACCTGGGGGCAGAGGTCCAGAGGCC
>NW_007093759.1:0-474 GCF_000164805.1 Carlito syrichta
GAGGCTGGCCGTGGTGATTGCATTACAGAGCTGCCGACTGGCTTGGAACAGACACGTGATGAAAAAAAGTTTGAGTCTGTGTGGGCTGGAAACAAAACACCCTTCTTGCTGGAGGGCATGTCCTGAAAGCTGAGAGGAAATACGCAGTTCAAGCAGAAGCTTGGAAAAAAACACATTAGGCTTAACTCCAGGATTCCCCCGTTCCCACCCCTTTGTTTTTCTTTTTACAAATTTCCGCCAGCCGGGCTCGGTGGCTCAGCCTGTAATCCCGCGCCTTTGGGAGGCTGAGGTGAGTGGATTGCCTGAGCCCGAGGGTTCGAGACCCGCCTGGGCAGCGAGACCTCATCTCTAAAATAAATCAAAAAATCAGCCGGGCGTGGTAGCGCATGCCTGTAGTTCCGGCTACTCGGAAGGCTGAGGTGGAGGGATCGGCGGAGCCCAGCAGGTCGAGGCTGCGGTGGCCGGGAGCGGCCA
>NW_007093760.1:0-1198 GCF_000164805.1 Carlito syrichta
GTGTAAACATTTATATTGCCATTTGCATTTTCATAGCAGCAATAAGACCCACAAGATTAAAACTGAATGCCTCATCTCTTTCCCAAGTCCTGCTCCCTGCAAGTCTTCTTCTTTCTTTAATCTGTCAGTAAATCCACCACCAGATTCACAGTGGTTCAAGTTGCACACTTCCTGTTCATCGTTAATGTCTTTGTCTCTTTTCTTTGATTCTTTAAATCTTTGTCTTTAAATATTACCCTTACATCCATTTTCACTGTCATTTATCTTAATTCAGACTATATATGGGTGAGGGAGATGATATAGATTAATAATGGACCTAAAATGCAGATTTTTAAGCCAGTCTCGGTGGCTCAGCCTGTAATCCCGTGCCTTTGGGAGGCTGAGGTGAGTGGATTGCCTGAGCCCGCGGATTCGAGACCCGCCTGGGCAGGCGAGACCTCATCTCTACAATAAATAAAAAAAAAATTAGTCGGGAGTGGTAGTGTGCACCTGTAGTTCCAGCTACTTGGAAGGTTGAGGTGGAAGGATCACCGGAGCCCTTTAGGTTAAGGCTGCGGTGACCGGGAGCGGCCCCTGCACTCCCTTCTGGGCAACAGAGTGAGACTCCAACTCAAAAAAAAAAAAAAAAGGCAGATTTTTATATGAGTCCAAATTCTGTCCCTTTTTATTTATTTGACCTTGGGCAAGTTAGTTAGCATCTTTCCATTTTAATGCCATTGACTTTTTAAAAAAGGAACAATAATAATAATGTCTACCTTAAAGAGTGGTTGGAATATTTAAATAAGATAATATGTAGAGTGCAATTAGTACAGTGTCTGACATCATAAGATATCAGGTAACGTTAGCATCTGATAGTTTCCATCTTCTCATCCAATTACTGCAATGCTTTTGTAATTTGTTTCACTGACTCTAGGCTTGCCTCCATTTAGAATCATTCCTATTGCATCTAAACCCACTTATTTAAGGTAAAACTGGTTCATGGTGCCCCCTTGAATCTGAATGTGTCCCTGAAGGGAAAAGATGGCATTATCTTAAAGGAATGATTGTAGAAAGTTGGGACACAGTATAAGAAAAGATCAAGAGACAGTGAGGCAAACCAGTGTTGATAACACCAGGAAGTTGTTACCATCCTTAGAGTTGAAAGACTCAGAAGAGTAAAATGGTACTGCATGATGTGGCAGTGATTGTAAGTGAACGC
>NW_007093761.1:0-822 GCF_000164805.1 Carlito syrichta
CGTGGCTCAGCCTGTAATCCTGCGCTTTGGAAGGCTGAGGTGAGTGGATTGCCTGAGCCCTCAGGTTTGAGACCAGCCTGGGCAACTTGGCGAGACCTCATCCCTACAATAAATCAAAAAATAAGCCGGGCATTGTTGCACATGCCTATAATTCTGGCTACTCGGAAGGCTGAGGCAGAAGGATCGCCGGAACCCAGCAGGTCGAGGCTGCAGTGGCCAGGAGCAGCCACCGCACTCCAGTCTGGGTGACAAAGTGAGACTCCAACTCAAAACTTAAATAAATAAATACATAAATAACAAAATAAAAAACTATAAAAATAATTTTTTAAAAAGACTTCAGGATAAGCTAATTTTCTAAGACAGTTTCTGTCAGAAAATATTGTTATTCTAACCCTGGACTAATAGATTGGCTGAAGGTAAAGTTTTCGACTAAGAAACATTTTTGTCTTACAATAGTTAAGGTGTGGTTTAATTTACTTTTCACACTTGTCTGTCTCTTGTTTTTGTTTTTCTCTCAAAACTTCTGTCCCTTTGTAAGAGTTCTTGGGAAATTTCCTTATCTTCTTACCTGCTGTATGTTACTTTTATCTTGGCCAACTATTTATTTTTACTTTTGTTACTCCCAGCTTCCTCTTATTATATTAAGGATGTCATATATTTATAGATATGCATATACAATGTATATATACACAAATCTATACATATGCATGTATCTGTTTACTCTCAGGATATAGATAAGAGTTGTTACTTTTTTTAGAAGTTTCAGTGCATTCTCGGAAGTATGTTGTTTCCTCCAGTTTCCACTTTGCTGTTTCATTTGGT
>NW_007093762.1:0-1067 GCF_000164805.1 Carlito syrichta
AAGGGGCAGTGACAGGAGGAAACATCCCCTGTGGGGACATTGCCAGTTCCTCTTGTGTCTTATTCAGATACATCTGGCCTTCACTATCATTGCAGACAGCCCAGAAAGCCCAAAGAATACCCCCCAGGGCCCTTTCACCAGCCCACCTCCCCTCCCACAGTGCCAGAGAAGCTTCCTCTTGTAGGTTCCAGAGAGCGTCTCCACTCTGCAAAAGCAGAGAAACAGGCTGGGCATGTTTTTCTTTCTCTGAAAACAATAAAATAAAGAGGATGTTTTCCTATGATCACGAATGTATGTGTTCCTTTACAACTGTAATTTTGAAAGTTGTGTCCTGTTTATTTTTGCCAGGAATCTGGAGGAGGATACAGAAGGTGGCATCTGTAAATTGCCAGAAATGTGGAGGCAAAGGAAGAGCACTTTATCATAGGTTCTGGATATCCCTGGGCTGAAATAATGAACCAAATCATTTGTTAAGGATAAAAATACAGTCTGCCCTTGGATTAAAAATAGAAAAACCTTGTTGGTATAGGAAGGGAAAAGGTGTAGTTTGTCAGCAACAAGTTTGGAAAAGAATTAGGGAGTCCAGTTTGCTTACTGTACAGGACATTCTGCGTTTAAGAAGCCAAAACTCAGCACGGACCTTGGCTTTGATCTTGTCCTCCACTCAAGTCTCAGAGCATCCTGCAAGAGCTCAGGTCTCATGTGGTCCATCCCACAGAGCAGGGAACGTTCAGTTGTTGACCACCCCTTGGCCTATGATGGACTCTGGTTGAACATACTGGTTTTAGTTGAACTAATTTGTTATTGCCATTTTATCTTTTGAATATTATATTTCCATTTGTTGGGTATTTTAAGACTGTTTTATTGGCTATTTTAGTTTTACTTTCTTTGACTTTGTTTTTGAAATAACAAGAATGAAAATAACGGTAAGGACGATCTACACATGAAGTGCTCATTTTGGGAGCCTCATTCCACCGCTAGTTAGTCTTGCAACCTCCCACAGGAAATACCCTCGTCTCTTCCAAAATCAGCAGATTGCATTTAATATTCAACTCAGTCTATGGCAC
>NW_007093763.1:0-712 GCF_000164805.1 Carlito syrichta
TCTAGGAGCCTATGTGTCTCTGTGTATGTGTTCGAGGAAGTTGGGCCGGTGTCATTTGTTTTGTCATTGGATAATTAGAAGACAGTACAACTAGGTGACTTCCTGGACATTGCTACTTGGCTTGTTTTCTTTTGCTTGAACATTTTAGAGTTTTTAGTTTGTTTGTTTGTTTGTTTGAGTTGGAGTCTCACTCTGTAGCTCAGACTGGAGTGCAGTGGCCACTCCTGGCCACCGCAGCCTCGACCTGCTGGGCTCCGCCGATCCTTCCGCCTCAGGCTTCCAAGTAGCTGGAATTACAGGCGCACGCTACCTCACCCGGCTAATTTTTTGATTTATTGTAGAGATGAGGTCTCACCTGCCCAGCAATCCACTCACCTCAGCCTCCCAAAGGCGCAGGATTACAGGCTTAGCCACCGAACCTGGCTGGAGTGTTTGTTTTAATCATGGAAAGAATGTCTCTATAGAAATGCTGATTGGCAGAGGGTCTTCAGCATCTTTCGTTTGGTGCATGCATATGTGTGGGTTTTTCTTTTATTTATTTTCATTTTCTTCTTTTAAAGGACAGCTGGAAATGTAGTTTTTTAAAAAAATATATTTCTGTACAGTTTGCTTCGGGAATGCAAGGCATTACATTTGAAACTCAGACTTTCACGATTTGGGTTGCATAAATTAAATATTTATTCACCAACTTACCATCTGTTATCAGTTGGCC
>NW_007093764.1:0-756 GCF_000164805.1 Carlito syrichta
CGCGCGCGCGTGTGTGTGTGTGTGTACGTGTGTGCATGCACGCATGTGCATGAAGGGGCCAGGGACTCTCTCTCTGGGAGCCCGTGCCAGGGATCCCAAGGGATACTTCTCCCAGGCCTGCGCTCGTGGGACTCAGCTGTGTTTCTCCACAGGTGAAGCTCTCAACTCCTCTTTGCTCCCTTCTCTGTCACTCAGGAGACATTTGTGTAGCACTTACTGCTCCCCCCTGGCCTTTCCACCCCCGGAATTTCATCAGTAACTGTTCACAGTCTGTTCAGCGTTTGTTTTATACATGCATGCATGATGTGTCCGACACGGATTTGGGAGGGGCGGATGCATGTGGGTTTAGGTGGCTTAGTGCCTGTGTGTTGTGTCCTGTGCATCATGGGTGCACACTAGTACATGCATGATTTTGTGTGGATGCCGTGCTTGTGTGTGTAGTCATTGTGTTTGGCTCAATGTTGGTGTGTACATTCCTTCCACGTGTGTGCAATTGTGTGAGCCTGTGTATCGGGTGTGTGTGTGTGTGTGTGTGTGTGTGTGTGTGTGTGTGTGTGTTCAAGAAAGTTGGATCAGTGTCATTTGTTTTGTAGCTGGAGGATTAGAAGAGTGTACAATTAAGTGTGTTTCACTCTGGCTTCGTAGGCATTGCTACTTGGCTGCTTTTCCTTTTCTTGAACCTTCTGGAGCTAATGTTTTATCATCAAAAGATTGGCAGAGGATCTTCAGCATCTTTGGGTTTGGTGCATGCATATG
>NW_007093765.1:0-852 GCF_000164805.1 Carlito syrichta
CGTAGTTGTCTTATGACAAAGTCAATTTCCTGGGTTCTTATTGGTTTATTCAGTGTCTCAATGTCTTCTTGTTTCAACATTGGTAGGTTGTGCAATGTCAGAAATTCCTACATTTTATTTAGATTTTCAAGTTTGTTTCCATACTAATCTCTGATAATCTTTTGTAATTCTTCAGAGTCTGTTGTGACTTGATCTTTTGCATTTCTGATTTTGTTTATTTGAATATTGTCTCTCTTTCTCTTGCTCATTCTGGCTAGGGGTCTATCAATCTATTCTGGTTATGGTCTATCAGTCTTGCTTATTCTTTGAAAGAATGAGCTTTGGCTGGGCTCGGTGGCTCAGCCTGTAATCTAAGCACTTTGGGAGGCTGAGGTGAGTGGATTGCCTGAGCCCGTGGGTTCGAGACCTGCCTGGGCAACTTGACGAGACCTCATCTCTACAACAAATCAAAAATTAGCTAGGCGTGGTAGTGCGCACTTGTAGTTCCAGCTACTCAGAAGGCTGAGGTGGAAGGATTGCTGGAGCCCAGCAGGTCAAGGCTACAGTGGCTGGGAGTGGCCATTGCACTCCAGTCTGGGTGACAGAGTGAGACTCCAACTCAAAAAAGAAAGAAAGAAAGAATGAGCTTTTTGTTTCACTCTTTTTTTCTATTATATTTTTATCTTCTATGTCCCATATCTGGGCCTTTACTTTGGTGATCTACACTCTTCTGTTAAAATTAGGGATTTGGTGGTCTTGCCTTTCCACCTCCCTTAGATATTTGTTAGTCTGTTAACTTGTGATTTTCTATTTTTTTGATGTGTGATCATAGAGATATAAATTCCCCACTTAGTACTGATTTCATGGCATCTC
>NW_007093766.1:0-1242 GCF_000164805.1 Carlito syrichta
GTAGGTGACTGATAAGAAACCATGGTCCAACAAAGTAATGAAATATTATTACTCAGCACTAAAAAGGGGTGCGTTATCAAGCCACAAAGACAGAGGAAGTATGGATATGTATTACAAAGTAAAAGAAACTAATGTGAAAAGGCAACAAATTGTATAATACCAACAATACAGCATCTGGAAAAAGGCAAAATTGTGAAAACAGTAAAATGTATAAATAAATTTAGTGCTCACCAGGGATTAGATGCCACACCAAAGTCATGATCTATTAAAAGAAGAAGAGGGAGAGGAGGAAAGAATAGGCAGAGCAATGAGGATTTGCAAGCGGTGAAACTTCTTTTTTTTTTTTTTTTTGAGTTGGAGTCTCACTCTGTCGCCCAGACTAGAGTGCAGTGGCTGCTCCCGGCCACTGCAGTCTCGACCTGCTGGGCTCTGGCGATCCTTCCGCCTCAGTCTTCCAAGTAGCCGGAATTACAGGCAAGTGCTACCACGCCCAGCTGATTTTTTGATTTATTGTAGAGATGAGGTCTCGCTTCCCAGGCGGATCTCGAACCCACGGACTCAGGCAATCCACTCATCTCAGCCTCCCAAAGGCGCGGGATTACAGGCTGAGCCACTGAGCCTGGTGAAACTTAACTGTATACTACGGCCATAAGCTTAATAGTCTGTGGTTAAAATATCTAACATCTACATTCTTTAAGAACAAGTGACCATGTAAACACACTGCTGGAAGCCTCAAGGACCTTGGAGGGGCTGAACATATGTGGGCCCCTGAGCCTGGAAGTGCATCTAATTCACGATAAGACCCCTGCAGGAATGGTCCATGTGCTCAGTGGCCTCTACTAGACCCCGAATTTCAGCTGCATGAGGCACCTGGCTTCATTCTTCTCTGTGTCTCCCCTGGATGTAATAACAAACTCCACTCAGAGTCAGCACTCAGCAGGAGCTTACTGGGCACATAAATGAAAGAATGATGAGTCTTCCTCCACTGGTAAGAAAGGCCAAGTTATATCAAGGGGAAAGTTCCAAGCCCAGCTCCTGCCTATTCCTGGAGGTAGCATCCTAGTCAGTGGGTCCATGTCTCTGTTTTCATCCATCAAATATGTATGTTGGACTGAGGCTGAAAGGAAGTCACTGCAAAAGTGTCCTGCCTGCAAACAGATTGTAACCTTTTGCAGAGCCAACAAGGATCCATTCTCCTTTTCTTTTCTTCAATCAGAAACCCATAAGAATCCCAGTGTCCCC
>NW_007093767.1:0-796 GCF_000164805.1 Carlito syrichta
CCTGCTGAAGAGAAAGGGAATACAGAATGAGCAGCAAACAAAGGTAGCTCCAAATGGCAGCTATGATTACGTGACCAGTCACAGAAACCAGGACTGATATTGTCAGAGTATTTCCTCCTTATTTTATTCTGAACACATGTGTGTGTGTGTCAACCAAGTATCTCTGTTTTCTTTCTCTCTTATTTATGTCACAGTATTAAGTTATAGGATATAAGAAGAATAAACGAAGGACTGTCTTCATTTATTGGTGCTGCTATATCAAGGCATCTGAGACTGGGTAATTTATAAGGAACAGAAAATTACATTTCATTTTTGGAGGCTGAGAAGCCCAAGACCAAGGCATCAGTATTTGGATGGTTTTCTTACTGTCTCTTCACATAGTGGAAGAGCAGAAAGGCAAAAGTGACCAGCTCGTCCCTGCAGCCCTTTTACAAGGCATTGATCCCTTTATTAAGTTGGAGTTCACATGACTTAATCACCTCCTAAAAGATCCTACCTCTTACTACTGTTGCTTTGGGGTCTGAGTTCCACCATGAATTTTGGAGGAGACACGAATATTCAGACCACAGCAAGGACTTTACTTTTTCTTCTGAGAAAAGAATTAGTGCATTTTCAGTTAAATGACTGAGAGTTGTATATGTTAGGAGATATTCTCACCTTGTTATTCTCTTCATTTGAAGATCAAGTATATGAGGGATATCCCCCCCACAAACAGCAATTATCTTTTGGAGGGCAGGCTCCTTATAGTACACTCAGAATTTGTTACTCCGGATCCAAATGGTCAACCAAAGTTTTT
>NW_007093768.1:0-782 GCF_000164805.1 Carlito syrichta
TATCAAAGACAAGGAAAATGACCACTCCATAAACTGTGAGGATACCAGTTCTTTCTGTTCACAAATGAGATAAGGATTTTATATTCCCAACACACACTTTAATTACAACTGTCTTTTTAAGTTTATTAATTCTATAATTAGGAGTTATCAATGGCTGAAGGTTGTTAGTGAACCAAGCCTGGCATGTACTAAGATCTTTGCATTGACAAATTCATCTATAGTTTTCACCTTCTCATCTTATGTTTAACACGGAGAGAGTTTCAGCTTATGTCTGATGACAGAAGCTGGCTTAGACTTGTAAATTCCATCTCTGGGGTCCAATTAAGAAAGGGCCTGTGCTAGGTGGAGTCTGAAACAGATCTACATATACATTATTTCTGTTCAAGTTTGCCCTGGATGGCTTCTTGTGCAGTCAGATAAATGACTTCATGGCTAGACAACTGACCTTTGAAGCTTTTTTTCTGTCACTTTAAGCACATGGAAGAAATCTTCCCTTTACTTTCTTATCACCTCTTATTCAAAAAGTATGCTTTTCCTATGAGAACATGGCTACTTTCTTAAAACCTCATCTCATTCCATAGTATGTGGCACAACACTTATGATGTTCTGAATTAGAAAAAGGAACCCTAAAAGACCTGTAAATAACCAGGGGGAAATGGTAAGGCAGGCAGGCACGCACACACACACACAAAAACTGTCAAAAATGATAGATCGTAATTTGGAATGTCAGGGAAGAAACAGACTGGGAGAAGCAAAATCATTATCGTTTAGCCTCCTAGTAA
>NW_007093769.1:0-1243 GCF_000164805.1 Carlito syrichta
CGCTCCTTAGAGTCCAAATCAAGTACGATGATAGAGTTTCAGTGTATATTTTAAAGCAGGGAGCAACGAGTTGATTTATAAATATTTAAACATAAATAATGATTCATGAATTGACATATCAGCCAGTAGAATTTTTTGGATAAATAACATCATCCTGAGGGAATTTAAATACAGCTCTGTAGTCCTTCAGTATATATTAATAATCTTTAAAGTACTAACTTTCATATGTTCTCATATTTTTATCTAATCAGGATATATCTCTATTGATATAATTGGAAATTTCTAAGGCAGCCTTTTTTTGTCAACAGTTTAATTTTCCTGTTTTCAAGTTCATTTGATAGTAAAAGACACAGAAGTTATCGTCAACCCCAAAGAATCAATGGTAGACCAGTTGTTTTCATTTGAACTACACGTATTGGCAGAGTAGTTATGGTAATTTTTCAATTTGGTTAATATTTGTGCCGAAGTGTACGTGTAAAAAAATGTCAGTAGATATAAAATAGTACATGAAATAGCAAATAATTATGCTGTGAATATCATTTTTGACTTTTCATTAGATGTAAGTGTTCATTTCTTAGACATGAATATTTATTTTAAGCAGGCAGAGGGGCAAAATATGAACAACATGAGATTAGGGTCTATAGATCAGCAGAATTCTTTAAACAGATTTAGCAATATACCTTGAACACATTGTCATGTTTTTAAGCTACAGTGTCTCATTTCTGCAGTTGAGGGAAAGATATTCGTTTATCTGTTGTTTTGAGGATCAAATGACACAATGTATTGAAAAAACCCAGAGTACTATTGACATATTACTATTACATTCAGGAAGTAACTTAGATAAATAATCCAGCAGGGGTGAACTTTTCATTTTTAGACACTCAACTCAAATCAACATAATGAAAGTGTGGGTCACAGTGACATTTCCTTCGGTGCTTAACAATAAAATTATGGACCTAAACAATCACTAGAGATGTAAGAAGTTGGAAAGATAACAGAAAATCTTTAAGTCTTAACGCCATTTTTTTTCGCAGTTTGTTA
The DNA here is from genome assembly GCF_000164805.1 of Carlito syrichta. Classification (NCBI taxonomy): domain Eukaryota; kingdom Metazoa; phylum Chordata; class Mammalia; order Primates; family Tarsiidae; genus Carlito; species Carlito syrichta. The sequence goes on from NW_007093769.1 coordinate 1,042, forward strand.
ATAAGGACAGCAGTCTAACTTTCATGAATTCCAAACCTGGAAATTCCAATATTAAAAATACTTAAGGATCAGCTGTTCAGCTATTTGCATACACGTAATACTTTATTCTTCAGAATGATTCCACCCAATTTCAAAATAATTAGTGATAGGGTATGTCACTGCATTTTTCTATGGTCATGGCTCTTTGTTATTACATTATTTA
>NW_007093770.1:0-1758 GCF_000164805.1 Carlito syrichta
CCCTTTCCATCTCTGCCCCAGAGTCCAGGAATTGTCAGTGTCCCCCTACGAGAGCCCTAGGACAGTGCTGTGAAAATCAAGGGGTGGTCATTTTATGCCTCAGTCTAGAGGCAGGCCAACCATGGGGGCTTTTGTAGGAAGAAATTCCACAACTGAAGTGCCCTTTTCAATGCTGACCCCATTACCCTGCTGTTGTCGGCAGGTCTTGCGCTCTCAGTAACTATAGCCCAGAAGAAACCACTTTAAAGTGTTGACCCATGTCCCCCAGCTTCCTCAGGGAGATAAGGCCTCCCCTTCCCAGGCAGAAACAAAAGAGCCCAGGCTTGGATGTCAGAGCAGGGAGAGGTGGAAGTCAAGCCGAGCAAAATCAAACAAGAAGACACTGGAAGTTCCTAGAAAACACATATTTTTCTTTTCAGTTATTATGACAGATATAGGAAGGTCGACAGAAAATAAAGTGCCTATATTTTAAATTTCAATAATTTTTAATGAACATAGCATTTTATTTTTACAGCTCAAACTTAATGTAGAAAAAGATCTTTATATCGGAGAGTGTACGGGGCACCCTTTACACAAGTAACTCCATCTCAGAAAAAGACTTTATCTTATTTCCTAAAAGACCTCATGCCAACAGGGACCGGTTGTTTGCCTCACCCGATAGACACCACAGGCAACCGGGTGAGAACAGAACCAGGCATATGCCCTTCCGCTGTCAGACCTCATCAGAAGGCTTTGTGACCGTAAAAAGAACAGGACTTCACCAGCTCGAAACAGCCACTTGAACAGACACCATCTTGCTGTCCCCACGAAAAGCTCCTGTCATCTTCCACCAGAGACTCTGCCCATATTCTTGCAAGATGTGGATGTGCCATCCAAGCCGGCACGGGAAAACTCCTCCTCACCTTGGCTCTCCCTAACCTGGTTCGCTAACCCTTTCTCCTTTCCATTTTCTGTTGACATCCCACGTTACTTTGACATGGAATGTTTAATCTGTGATTTTTATATATTGGTTAAGTGCACTACTATCTACTGTGTGTGATATTGGCTGGACTGGAGGAGTGGCTTGAGCCTGCCTGCCTGACGCTCTTACTACTTGGTAAAAGGGAAGTACGAAGTAGCGTTCTCTCATCTGGAACACCGTGTAGTTTTTGGCTTTTACTATCACTCCTGCCTACGGTAGAACTCTCACCTTTTGGAAGCAATACAAATTTGGCATACCTGGTGAACTCTTGCCCCATTCAGGATATAGATTGTAGAAGTAATTATTTGAGAGTGGTCATCTCACTCTGTCGTTCAGTATGACTGCGGTGGCACAATCTCAACTCACCACCACCTAAGCCTCAAGGGATCAGGTGACCCTTCCGCCTCGGCACCTCAGCCTCCCAAGTATCTGGGACTACAGGCATGTATCACCCCATGCCTGAATATTTATTTATTTTATTTTTGGTAAAGACAAGGTTTTGCTATCGAAAGGGTGTAAGTCGAAGTCAATATAGCCGAAAAGCTTGAATCCTTCCTAGGAAAAGGAGCAAAGCATTGCAGGAGGGTGTTGCAGCCAGAACCCGGTTGCAGTATTACAAAGGTTACTCACACCGGGTGCAGTGGCTTACACCTGTAATTACTCCCAGTACTTTGGGGGGTGGAGGTGAGAGGATTGCGTGATTCCATTGGTTCGAGACCAGCCTTGGTAACTCAGCGAGACCTCGTCACTACTGTAAGTTTTTTTAAAAATTAGCTGGGTATGGTGGCGCATGCCTG
>NW_007093771.1:0-740 GCF_000164805.1 Carlito syrichta
CCATAACAAACAATAACAGATGCTGGTGAGGATTTGGGAGAAAAGGAATGGTTTTACACTGCTGGTGGGAATGCAAACTGGTGCAGCCTCTTTGGAAGACGGTGTGGAATTCCTGAAAGAACTAGAAATTGACCTTCCATATGACCCAGCAATTCCCCTATTGGGAATATTCCCGGAGGAACTCAAATCATTCTACAAAAAAGATACCTGCACACGTATGTTTGTTGCACCTCTATTCACAATAGCAAGAACATGGAACCAACCATGTTGCCCATCGAAACTGAATTGGATTTAAAAATGTGGTACATAAACCGGGCTCGGTGGCTCAGCCTGTAATCCCGTGCTTTGGGAGGCTGAGGTGAGTGGATTGCCTGAGCCCGCGGGTTTAAGACCTGCCTGGACAACTTGGCAAGACCTCATCTCTACAATAAATAAAAAAAATTAGCCGGTGTGGTAGTGCATGCCTGTAGTTCCAGCCACTTGGAAAGCTGAGGTGGAAGGATCGCCGGAACCCAGCAGGTCAAGGCTGCAGCGACCAGGAATGGCCACTGCACTCCAGTCTGGGTGACAGCGTGAGACTCCAACTCAAAAAACAAAAAAATGTGGTACATATACATAATGGAAATATTATACAGTCATAAAGAAAGACAAACATACAGACTTTGCCGCAACTTGGGATGGATTTAGAGTCGCTCATAGTGATCTATCACAGAAACAAGAACAGAGTACCATATGTTCTC
>NW_007093772.1:0-716 GCF_000164805.1 Carlito syrichta
CCTGACCACAGGGTAGACCTCCGGGGCTCAGGCAATCCTCCCAAGCGGCTGCAACCAAAAGCCTATGTCTCCATGCCAAGCTCATTGATGACATTTTGGAGATAGAGATGAGTCTGCCTGATGTTACACAGTCATGTTTCAACTCCTGGGCTCCAGCAATCTTCCGTCCTCAGTCTGCCAAAGTGCTGGATGAGAGGTGGGAGATTCCATGCCTGGCCTACCCTTAGCAGGAGTCGTTTTGGTGCACAATGAGGAGTGCTTTGATTGCGGGGATACACTTCCTAGCTGTCCATAGCCAACGATTTAGCTTGCTTCCCTTAGGGTTCTATGAGTTTCCTTTCCTTCTCACCACCAACATTCACCACTCAACTTTGCGGAGAGCACCCTGGAATTTGTTCTTGCCACATAGTCTCCTTGAAAAGTAGCCAGACCTGTTAGTGAGAATTTCAGAGTGCTGTGATCATAGACAGTGCCTCTACTGCGAGGAAAACCTTCTCCAAACCCATGCGCGGGAGCCAACGGGAAGGACAGAGACCCACTTCTCTTGGAGTGACATCCATGCTTCAGGGGTGGGTGCTGAGTGAGGCCAGGTGTCCAGGTCCTAACGGGTGATCGCCACCAGCATGTAACCTCTGCTCTACAAGAAAAGCAGCGTGAAGACAATCTGAACCCCACTGTCCCGGCCTGCCCGGCCCTGCACAGAGCTCCAATCCTGT
>NW_007093773.1:0-887 GCF_000164805.1 Carlito syrichta
GTCAAACACATCCCAGTTACAAAAATGGTTCTCTTAAATTGCCATTTCCCTCACTTTTCTTCTAATGCCTTCATGTTTAATATTCTCATCACGTTTAATCACTTTCACCTTTAATCTCCATGTCTACTTCTGGACCCATCTACATAATGGGTGATTATTATTATCTATATTACATCTGTGGCGATTTCTGAAAGACCTAGAAATTGATCTTCCATATGACCCAGTAATTCCCCTATTGGGAATATACCCAGAGGAACTCAAATTATTCTACAAAAAAGATACCTGCACACGTATTTTTGTTGCAGCTCTATTCACAATGGCAAAAACATGGAACCAACAATGTTGCCCATCGAAGCTGGACTAGATAAAGAAAATGTGTTACATATGCACAATGGAATATTATGCAGCCATAAAGAAGAACAAACGTAAGGAATTCACAGCAACTTGGATAGATTTGGAGTTGATGACACTCAGTAGTCTACCACAGAAACAAAGTAGAGAGAAATGTTCTCACTCATAAGTGGACCTTGACCAATTATAATACTATGATAAAGTGTTTGGCAGTAATGGAAAACTGTCAGGGTTAGGGAGACATAGCTCATCAACAAGGGTACCTGCATGATCAATGTTTGTGTACTTAACCCTGAATTATACCCCACATCTTTTTAATAAGTAAATTTTAAAAATAAAAGATAAATAAAAAAATTAAAAATTGAGACCTAATTAAAATTCAATATAGTCTAATCAAATAAACAGTATTTAATCATTATTGAATAATTTTGGCATATTGTTAAATTCTGAATTCTTAGGATCTGAGAAAAAATTATTTGTCCCTAAAATAATAATGTATTTTAAATTTTAATTCAATTACATTGAGTATGACTGTT
>NW_007093774.1:0-1368 GCF_000164805.1 Carlito syrichta
TGTTCCCAAGTACCCAGACCCTGGATGCTAACTTTATCATAAAAGCATTAAACTGCTTGTCTTGTTCCTTCTCTCCCACTGAGCAGTAGCAAATTCATTGTGTTGTTCATCTTTGTATCCCTACCAACTAGGGCTAGTGCCTGCAGTAGCAGACCTATTCAAATAAAGCAAATCCAAACAAACATGAAACCCCCACTTAACTGAAGGAAGGCTGCTGGTTCCTGGACATAGAAGTAATTTGTTCAGACAGTCGCTGTGCTATAGGAGTTTACAGGTCAGCGCTGGACCCAGTCTGTCCACTGCAGTTAGTGAGCTGCCAGAATCGAGTCCTGTGGTTGGACCCAGGGACGACAGAGCAACACTGCCATGGGAGGTGGAAAGGGCCAAGGAAAAGGATTCATTCATCTACTCCACAAATATTTGTATCAATCATCGTAGCCTACACAGCACATGGAAAACGCTCAATATCCATGAAACACCAGGTGACGGGATACAACAGCAAAGAAAACTGCGGTGGCACTTGCCCTGGTGGACCTCACTGTGTGGCGAAGGATGACAGGCAGTGGATGGAATTATGTAAAATTACGCTGAATGTGGAGCAGGAAAATAACAGACGGTTGAAATTCTCTAAGGACGTGAGCTCTTTCGGCGGGGGGAGCCGTGGGCGGGCTTTGAGCAGGAGTGGTCATGAACGGTACGGACTGCAGCGGGCGGGAAGACTGCAGGCAAGAAGAGCTGGTGATTTTAAGATGCAAACATTTTTCTGCGTGACTGAAAGAGGAGCGGGCGTTCACTCGGGACCCTCGGAGTCCTCCAGGGCGGGGTCTGTATTCTGAGTGCGAGATCGGTTGTCCAGCAGTGCAGCGCGGGCTGCGGTGAACTGCAACCCTAAGTCCCAGATTTTTTAGGATTGACACACCTAGGCTCCTTCGCCTTCCCAGAACACCAAATGTACTTTCCGTGGCTGGGCTGCTGTCCAAAGCAAGAGGGCCAGGCGGCTGGGGCATTGTACAACTCCGCTCATCCTTTGAGCTCCGGGTCTGCAACGCCCGGCGGTTGAGACCGGTCGGAGCTTGCGCTGCGAACTTAGGCTGTGGCGTGGGCCACGCCCCTCTCCTAGACCCGCCCACGCACCCTTTTGATTGGCTCGAGGTCGCGGAAGGGCTGGGTGTTCCCGAGAGGCCCAGGCTGGGGAGGGCATACTGATTGGTCCAGCGGGGATGAGATCATCGCTAGGAAGTTCGAGCGACCCATGCACCGATGGGGCGGCCAAGGCTACTGTGAGAGGCACTCGAGGTTGCTGGACAGCGAGCAGGCGAAGAAGCGGGGAGGAGCCGACGCACTCGGTTGCCTGCTCGCTCGCTTCCT
>NW_007093775.1:0-1169 GCF_000164805.1 Carlito syrichta
TTCTCCTCTCCATGGACCTTGAAAGATGCAGGAAACAGTCAGAAGGGTGTCTCCCGAGATGGCGCTAAACACTATATGGAACCAAACAAAGACAACAAAGGCCCTAAGCTCCTGCTTTTCCCGTGCATGTGAAACTTAAACCTATACACAAATATTATCTCCCTATAGGAATACTACCTCATAGCCCCCTCCAATAAAGACCCTAATACAGCACTGGCCACCCCCTCCCTAACTGATAAATACAGACTTCTCTCGCTGTCACCCTCTCACTCTCCCTCCCTTACCAGGCGGTTACAGACCCTCTTCCCTCTTTCTGTAGCCGCTGCTCTAATAAATCTCTTGGCCTCAAAGTGTGTTGAGTCTCGCTGCGCACCACCGCCTTTCAGACCTGGTAGCATATCCTGCTCAGTGTGTGCTGAATAGATGTGCGTGGAGGGGGCATTGTGTACAAACCCAACCCCAGTCAGTGTCTTTCCAGCAGTGATTTTTAATGGAAGAGCTAAGCGTGGGCCATGCTGTTGTTCTTAGGCCTGGGGCTCAGGCTACTGCAAGGAGACCAGCAGCTCCTGCTGTGCAAAAACACTCTGCCCTGCCTCAAAGAGGAAGGCACATGGGGTGGAGAAGAAGAACAACCATCTCAGGTCTCTTCGTGGTTCGGTCAATTTCATGGAATAGTCCTTGCCAAAAAGTCAAAAAGTTGCTGGCAGAGGACTCAGGCATCTATCAAAACCAGCCAGCCCAGGCTGAGGCTCTCTCTCAGAACACAAATCACTCCCTGGCAAGTCAAGAAAGAAAGAGATGCATCTGAAATCAGAACACCATGGGGAGGAAGGACAGAGGAGGCCATAGACAGGCAGGTGAAAAAAGCAAGAGAAGAAATATTCTAGAATGGAAGACAAAGCCCTCCAAGAGCCCCAAGAGGTGTGCCCATTGAGTGTGGGTGTGGTTGTACACATTCCAATTTTAGCAAGGAGTAACAACAGATTTGCTCATCTCCCCACCTGACAATCCTCCTGTGTCTCCCCAGAAGGCAAGAATGACTCAAACCAGACAATCACACCTTAAAACAGACAAAGGTGAAATGCAAGCCAGGCTTGGGAAAGCTCCCAGCGCACATCTGAGCAGGCACACTGCTGGGATAGCTGCCAGGATGATTGGGGAGTGGCTGC
>NW_007093776.1:0-1062 GCF_000164805.1 Carlito syrichta
AATCATTTATTACATTCATATCCTCTACCTTTTAAAAATAGCCATGAAAGGAACCAAATATAGGCTTAAAGATTAGCATAATAAATATGTTGGTCATGAGCATTTGATCCTCTCACCAATTTAATGAGAAGGAGAATCTCCTGGAAGACTCTCAAACCATAAGCTGTTACAGAAGAACAGCAATTTCTGAGTAATACCTGAAAAAGAAGAATAAAAGTAGCCTGAACTCTCTCACTTCTACTTCACTCTGCATGCTATTCTTATTATATGAGCCTGGCTCATGTTCCTAGAAACATAACTTGCAGCAAATCTCAGGATCTCATCAAATGATGTATTACCAAAACAATCAAGAAGAGTTTTCTTGAGCATTAGGCTTATGTATCCTGGAGAAGATCAAGGATTAATGTATACAACCACAACCATTCCCGCTCCAACTTTAGTAGGCAACTCTTTAATAGCTACAGGAATATGACTCTACCATTCAAACCAAAATAAGAAAGGGTATTTTTCAGAAAGGAGTAGGGAATAGTTCAGAGAAAACAATACATTGAATGCATCCATTTTTTTGGTCATTTGTTCTTGTTTTATTTATTTATTTATTTATTTATTAAGCACATACTATGTGCTGGGCGCTGGAAATATAGCAGCAAACACACAGAAAATACCAAGATAATAACAATTCCATAAAGTTTGAATTATATTATCACTGCTAGAAATAGAATAGACAGGGGTTGTTTTTTTGTAGACTGGATGAACATTCTGAATGAATATGAAAGAAGACATATGGTTTGGTTCCATTCCTTTTATTTTTATTGTATTTTTTTTTTTTTGAGTTGGAGTCTAACTCTGTTGCCCAGACTGGAGTGCAGTGGCCGCTCCCGGCCACCACAGCCTCAACCTGCTGGACTCCGGCAATGCTTCTGCCTCAGCCTTCCAAGTAGCTGAGACTACAGGTGCAATCTACCATGCCAGGCTAATAATTTTTTGATTTATTGTAGAGATGAGGTCTAGCCTGCGGGCTCAGGCAATTCACTCACCTCAGCCTCTTAAGGCACGGGATTA
>NW_007093777.1:0-1066 GCF_000164805.1 Carlito syrichta
TGCAGGGTTTGCTCCAGCGTGTTCTCAGTTTCTCTTTCTCTTTCTGGATGCCAATCCACTGTAGATTTGGTCTCAGTACATAATCCCAGCCTTCTTGTAGGCTTCTTTCTTTCTTCTTCATTCTTTTCCCTTCATATTTGCCATACTGAGTTAATTCATTAACTTGATCTTCCATGTCTGGGCACGATGGCTCACATCTGTAATCCCAGTATTTTGGGAGGTAAAATCAGGAAGATGACTGGAGCCTAGGAGTTTGAAACCAGCTTGGGCAACATAATGAGAACTCATTTTTACCAAAAACAAAAGGCTGAGTGTGGTGGAGTGCACCTGTAGTATGTTACTCAGGAGTATGAGATGAGAGGAGAATCACTTGAGTCCAGGTCAAGGCATCAGTGAGCCAGGAGTGCACCCCTGCACTCTAGCCTAGGTGAAAGAGTGAGACCCTGTTTTAAAAAGCAAACAAAAAATCATTTGATTTTCAAGTACTGAGATTCTTTCTTCCATCTGGTCAAATCTGTTGTTAAGGTTTGTTGTTGCATTTTGAAATTCCAGGAATGAATTCATTTCCAATAGTTCAGTGTGGTTCTTAGAATGTCTTTCTTATTGTGTACTGTTTTCATGACCTGGAAGAAGGGTGCGTCCACATTCTCATGGATTTTAGTGAATGTCTTTGCCATCCATAGTCTGAATTTTATGTCTGTCATCAGGATCAGGTCATTTTGGAAGGGTCCTATTGCTTGGAATCTGGGAAGCCCTTTTTTAGGTGTTAACTCATTAAGTCTTTGGGATTTCCCATATTTGTTTCACTTTTTTTGTTATCCTTGAAGACAGATTCTTCTGTTTTCATTTTTTGTTTTGTTATTGTTTATTAGATAAAGTTACTTCTGTTGGGGTGGGAGTTTTCATTGTTTTTATACTTGACCTTCCTCCTCTGGTCCACATTTGGGAAAGGCAATGATGGCAGGAAGAGTAGTAAGCTGAGGAGAAACCATATGACACTGCTTCAATAATGCAGTCTGGAAGGGACAGAGCAGGGCTCTTTCTCTAGTTCAGAATTTGTTCCCTC
>NW_007093778.1:0-1006 GCF_000164805.1 Carlito syrichta
CTAGGATCTCCTTTATAAAGGATAATCTAATTCATAAGGGCTCTGCCCTCTTGACCTAATCACTTCTCAAAGGCCCTAGCTCTGTCTATTACCTTGGAGGTTAGGTTTCAACATATGAATTTGGAGGGGGACGCAAACATTTAGCCTATGGCGTGGGGCTATGTGAATCTTGACCAGTGTAGATGTTACTCAGAAGACCCTGATCACCATATTGTTTTCTCTTTTTAATTGAATCTTAAATACAATAATTTTTTAAAGTTTTGTATTCTCAAAACCGATTTTTTTCTGTTTGCACTGTGAAATCCATTTAAATTATGCAGAAGCTTTTTACAAAACAAATGATTTGCTTTGACACAAAGAAGAAAATGACTTTCTCTTCATTGATATTAATAGTCTTTTAGTAATAAAATGTTTATTATTTGAAGAGAGGGAGAGTACTTCTCTGAAAAATAGATTTCAATTTGTATTTTGCTGGAAATGGTGATTAAAAATGCCCATTAAGTTATGTGTAACTCTTTTTTCTGGTAGTATTACAAAAAATGAGACTTTTTAAAAATGACTAGTCCCTCATTGTGTCCAGCAAGTAGATTGGGTCAACAAAAGATGATTTCCATTTGTAGAATACAGAGTATTTCCAAACTTGTGTAAAAAAAAGTGAAAGGTAAAGCAGAGTATGCTTTTGTAGGTATTCTTCTGCAGTTTGATTCAATTTATAAAGTTTAAGTATTTACATCAGGTGCTTCAGGAATTCATCTCAGAACACATGTAAAGCTCATGTTGAAAACACAAAGAAAAGTATATTTATAAATATTAAAATATATTTTACATTAATTATACAATTAAAACTTAACTAAATTATTTTTGAAAACAAATCATAGAACTTTTCTTATAAAGATTTGCAAATTGTCTCTTGAGGATGCCAAAAATTTATGATATACCTTTACATTTTATAAAATATTTAGTTCTGTAATCATGATGCAGTCAGTTAAGTCTCAGGCATCCAACT
>NW_007093779.1:0-1364 GCF_000164805.1 Carlito syrichta
TTCTCTGCTCCTCTTTTTTTTCACATCCTATTCTCTCACCAAAACCAAGAAGTCTTCTTTACTTTTAAGGATTTATAGGATAGAATGGACTTCTTTTAGAAGTGTGGGATAACCTTTTCATCTCAAGTTCAGTATCCTTAATTACATTGGCAAAACCTCTATTGCCATGTAAGGTAACACATTGCCAACTTGGAGATTAGAGTGCAGACATCCTTAGAGACTGCAATTGGGGACAGTTATTCTGCCTACCACAAAAGTGTAAACATAACCTTGTCATCATGCTCTTGGTGTAAATGATATTTAAAACATAGAAAATTTTTAATCTTGTATAGAGAACTATAATGAATTGAAATTGCCAAAAACTAATAAAGATATGGAGTGCCCAAATTACTGGATTTTTAAACTACCTGTGAAACAAATAGCAACATAAAAAAAGCACTTTTATTTCATGTTTCATGTGGTCATATTTTGGTACTTGTAAATGTAAATAGAAGTTGTAAATCTCTATTAAACATGAACTAGGCCGGGCTTGGTGGCTCAACCTGTAATCCCCCACTTTGGGAGGCCGAGGTGAGTAAATTGCTTGAGCCCGCGGGTTCCAGACCCCCCCCGGGCAATTTGGTGAGACCTCATCTCAAAAATAAATCAAAAAAATACTACCCGGGCGTGGTAGCGCGCACCTGTTGTTCCAGTTACTTGGAAGGCTGAGGCAGAAGGATCGCCGGAGCCCAGCAGGTGGAGGCTGCGGTGACCGGGAGCAGCCACTGCACTCCAGTCTGGGTGACTGAGTGAGAATCCAACTTAAAAACAAACATGAACTAGAAGAACAAAATGTAAAAATATCTTATCTTTCATCATATAAATGCAAGGAAAAGTATGATGATATGAAATGGAAGATAGAATGTGTTGTACTATGCAAAAGAAATTGGATGCCTAGGACAGAATGCCATATTAAAATTTCCAATATGGTCATCTGGAAGTAAGCACCTCTTCTGTGACATTTTTTGAAACTTACTTCAGGCAACTCAAACTTTTTAAATCAAAAAGTGGAAGTTAAGGCGTGGGACGGTGAGACACTGCTAATTTTTAGGTAAGATAGCTAGTATCTACTACTTATTCACAGAATACGATTATTTGTAGTACACGGTGGAATCACATAACAACTTTGACAGTTAATCCTCTTGAGTTTTGTTAATGCTTTGCTGTGTTAACAATGTTATTTTCATTTTATTGCAAGTTGTACACTCAGATATCTCTATTTTTTAGAATTTATTTCAGATAAAGTTTTCAAAGTTCAGTAAAGGAGTTACCTGGAGGGAAAATTCTTTAACTGATCAGTGGTAAACCTGGGTAAGCAGACTTGC
>NW_007093780.1:0-1527 GCF_000164805.1 Carlito syrichta
TCCGATCCATGAGCATGGGATATTTTCACTTGTTCATGTCGGCTTTGATTTTTGAGCAGTGTTTGTAATTTTCATTGTAAAGGTCTTTCACGTCTCTGGTCAGGAAGATGCCAAGGTATTTCATTTTTTTTGTGGCTATTGTGAATGGAACTGTGTTTTTTATTTGGGTTTCTGTTTGTTTATTATTGGTGTAGAGAAATGCGATTGTCTTTTGTACATTTATTCTGTATCCTGAGACTTTGCCAAAGGCTTTTATCAATGTAAGGAGACCTTTGACAGATTCTCTTGGGTTTTCAAGGTACACCATCATGTCATCTGCATAGAGAGATAACTTGACTTCCTCTTTTCCTATTTGAATACCTCTGATTGCCTCCTCTTCTCTGATTGCTTTAGCCAGGACTTCCAATACTATGTTGAACAGGAGGGGAGAGAGTGGGCATCCTTGTCTAGTTCCAGTTTTCAGGGGAATTGGTTCCAATTTTTGTCCATTTAGGAGTATGCTGGCTGTGGGTTTCTCGTAGATGGCTTTTACTATTTTGAGGTATGTTCCCCGTATGCCTAGATGTTCAAGGGTTTTTATCAAGAAGGGGTGCTGGATTTTATCAAAAGCTTTTTCTGCATCTAGTGATATGATCATGTGGTTTTTGTTTTGACATCTGTTGATGTATTTAATTACATTTATGGTTTTACGAATATTGAAACCTTGGTCATGATGGATGATTTTTGAGATGTATTGCTGAATCCGGTTTGCTAGGATCTTGTTGAGAATTTTAGCATCTATGTTCATCAAAGATATTGGCCTGTAGTTCTCTTTCTTTGTTGGATCTTTACCTGGCTTGGGTATCAATGTGATGTTGGCTTCGTAAAATGATTTGGGGAGAGTTCCATCTTTTTCAATCGCCTGGAATACCTTCAGTAGGATTGGTATCAGCTCCTCCTTAAATGTCTTGTAGAATTCTGCTGGAAAGCCATCTGGACCAGGGCTTTTTTTTGTAGGAAGTTTTCTTATTACGTGGTTGATTTCCTTGATTGTTATTGGTTTATTTAGGGTCTCAATTTCTTCTTGTTCCAACCTCGGTAGGTTGTGTAATGTCAGAAAGTCGTCCATATCCTTAAGGTTTTCAAGTTTGTTTCCATACAAGTGTACGTAGTAGTCTCTAATGATCTTTTGTATTTCTTCAGGGTCAGATGTGACTTCATCATTTGTGTTTCTGATTATGCTTATTTGGTTTTTTTCTCATTTTTTCTTGGTCAGTCTAGCTAGGGGACCATCAATCTTGTTTACCCTTTCAAAGAACCAGCTTTTTGTTTCATTGATTTTTTGTATTATCTTTTTGTCTTCTATGTCCTGTTTTTGGGCTTTTATTTTGGTGATCTGGATTCTTCTGCTGAAATTAGGGTTTTTGTGATCTTGCTTTTCCAGCTTCTTTAGGTGGCTTGTTAGGTTGTCAATTTCTGTTCCTTTCATTTTCCTCATGTGTGTTTGTAGGGATATAAATTCCCCTCTTATTACAGCTTTAAGGCATC
>NW_007093781.1:0-903 GCF_000164805.1 Carlito syrichta
CGGCTGTGTTGCTCTTACTCTCTGTGGCTTGGGGGTAGAGTCATGTATTAATATTTTCTGTGCTGACTCAGAAAGACCATGGGGCATACACTTAAATAAACCCCACCTGTGGGCCATATAAGCATTGCTTCATCCTATACTGGCCACTTCAGATCATTTCAGGGTAGAGTTGGATGAGACAGAGAGAGGGCTCCCAGCTGAACAGCTTGTGCTGAATCATTTTCCAGTTGCATTTCCTAGCTCAGCCAAAGATAAACAAATGAGAGGAACCCAAGCCAAAAAGTGCCATTCAGACTGTGATTTGGGTTAATATACTACCCCAGGGTAGCAATGGATTTGTGACTGGACAGACACAGGAAGGAAATGAGGTTATGGAAGCCAAGTGAATTGGTGATGATGTATCATCATTTATAAACAAGCACATTCCTTACATGAATGGGAAGGTGTTTCTGTGGTGAACAGAGTCAAATCCTCCTTTGAGGTGTTTTTTTAAAGCATTCAAAAGAATGGAGATCTGGTGGGAACAATGAGAATCTTTAAAGTTTCTGTCTCTAGCCCTGTGAGGGAAAGTAGAGGAAGATGCAATAAACGTCAGCAAGAGAAGACTAATGACCTGAAGTACTTTGAATGTGGTTGACTGCCGGTCTTTCGGGAACAGAACGGTTGGAAGTTTGCTGTTGTTCTGAGTTTCCTCTTTAAGATCGGGGGTAAATTATTTCTTGGGAAGCTACTTCTCACTGTAAGCTCTTTCGATATCTGTGCTGATAATCTAATCTGAATATATTGGGCTTTATTGAGACCTTCCCTTTGAAATGGATTTGCTATCTATTTATTATTAAACTACTATTTGTTTATGTAGAATTTAAAGTGCCTTATCCTTTATGTAGACCTTTGACGTTTTAA
>NW_007093782.1:0-441 GCF_000164805.1 Carlito syrichta
ACAGCCAGCATACTCCTAAACAGACAAAAATGGGAACCATTTCCCCTGAAAACTGGAACAAGATAAGGATGCCCACTCTCACCCCTCCTGTTCAACATAGTATTGGAAGTCCTGGCTTGAGCAATCAGAGAAGAGAAGGCAATCAGGGGTATCCAAATAGGAAAAGATGAAGTCAACTTATCTCTCTTTGCAGATGATGTGATCATGTACCTTGAAAACCCAAGAGAATCTGTCAAAAACCTTCTTACACTGATAAAGGCCTTTGGCAAAGTCTCAGGATACAAAATAAATGTGCAAAAGACAATGGCATTTTTTTACACCAATAATAAACAAATGGAAACCCAAATAAAAAACACAATTCCATTCACAATAGCCACAAAAAAAAAAAAAAATACCTTGGCAACTTCCTAACCAGAGACGTGAAAGACCTTTTACATGAAA
>NW_007093783.1:0-754 GCF_000164805.1 Carlito syrichta
CCATGAGAATCTAATACCACTGCTGGATTTTGGCTTCTGGGTTAAAAACTGGGTGGATGAGTGTCTTGAGAGAGGGAGCAGCAAAAGGAAGGCAGCACTGAGGAGGAGCTCAGAAGTTTGTCATTGAAATGACTGTTTGGGTGTCTTTGGGATATGCACGTGAAGACTGTGTGAGCCTTCATATCAGCCTGGAGCTGAGAGGTCTTGGCTAGGGGTACATAGGCAGAAGTCACAGAAATATGGCAGGTAACAAGACCATGAGATGAATGAACTGTACAAGGAGAGTGCAGAGTGAAAAGAAAAAAAGGACTGAAAACTGCACCTTGAGGGCATTCACCATTTAAGGACTGTGTAGAGATAGCTGAGTTGACAAAGGGGAAAGAGAAGAAATAGCCACAAAACTAGGGGGCTTTCCACGAGACTGTAATATCATGGAAGTAAAGGAGAGAAGTATTTAAAAAACTTAGAGAGAAAAAGAGGTTGAGTATTGTTGAGAGTCAAGCGAGAGCAGGGCTATGAGACGCCCATTGTTTTAAATCACCTAGAAATCACAGGTGACTCGATATAGAATTATCATAGTAGAAGAATGGGGTTGCAAGTTAGAGAGGAATGGGTTGAGTAGTGAATAGGGATTGAAAAAATTAGATGGGAAGGGATTCATGTAAATAGGAAGGAAAAATACATTTTGTAAATTGCTGAGCTTAGTTTGGGATCATATTGTGAAATTTAATTGACCAATAATACCAAATAATAC
>NW_007093784.1:0-1532 GCF_000164805.1 Carlito syrichta
CTAGGTCTCGGTTCACATTATACACTATTTCAAACATATTTTTATTCAACTTGGAACTAATTTTCCTTCCAAATAGGCATAGAGATCACTACACTCTTTTTTATCTTTCAAGTTGCAAAAACGAAATCTAGGTTCCATATTTGAAAGAACTGAGGAGACAGACATAAGGAAATGATACTTTGTGTAGAATACAGCAAATAACTGAATCAAATCAACTAAAATTTTAGTGATGAAAGATAAAACTCCATTTATAAAACTCTATAAGCCAGGCTAGTGAGTCAGTAAACATTGTCAAAATTATGCTCATGTGCACCTTTGGGGTGACCTTAAGTCACAAGTCAATGTTTTCACAACTGCTAATGATGATTGATTATAGCCTAAAATCATAGTGTCACTAGCACAGTGAGCAAATGTCAAAAATGGTACCAACACACTGTCCCATCTCAGCTTGTCACTCCTGAAAAATTATACTTATTTCTAAAATACAAATACAAAAGACAAGGCAATCAGTAAATTAACAATTATGAATTGTTTTCTATTTTAGCGGCTACCCATACCATTCAGCTTTACTTTACAGAAGACTTGTTTATTTATAATGTAATGTATTATGCGAAAGGATTTACAATGTGCAAAAAGATTCACACAGATGTCCTTTAAGTAATAAACCCTACCTTGATTTTTAATACAGTATGATTCATCACATTTCAATTTACTTAAAACCTTCAGTAATCCTGCAGTGGCATAAAAGAATTTGTGCCTGCTTCCTTCAAACAATGAGGTGAATTTACCATTGAAAGAATTTCCCCTCAGAGGAAACCTTGAATTACCTAAAAGAAAAGAAGAAACAAAAACTAACCAACAAACTGATGCTCATGTTCTGTGTGAATGTATCTAAACTTCAGGTGAATAAATCACCCATATTACCAAGTACAAATCTATTGAAATTGTTAGATTTATTTTCAGGAGCCACTGAGACTAAACAAAAATTGAATGGAATAAAAAAATTCTTATTCCACTGTGGTCCGAGAAGGTGCACGGTAGAATTTCGGTCCTGTTAAATTTGCGTATGCTTGATTTGTGACCAATTATGTGGTCGATCTTAGAATATGTTCCATGTGGTGATGAGTAGAATGTATATTCTGTGGTCTTTGGATGGAGTGTTCTGTAGGTATCAATTAAGTCCATTAGGTCCAAAGTCACATTGAGGTTCCAAAACTCCTTGCTGATTTTTTGTCCTGATCTGTCTAAGGTTGTGAGTGGGGTATTAAAGTCCCCAGTTATGATGGTGTTAGAGTCAATATCTTTCTCCAGTTTTCCTAGAAGTTGCTTTATGAAAGTTGGTGCACCTATGTTGGGTGCATATATGTTTAGGATAGATATTTCTTGTTGATGGATTGAGCCTTTTATCATTATGTATCTTTTTTGATTTTTAATAGCTTGAAGGGTATTTTGTCTGAAATTAAGATCGCTACTCCTCCTTTCTTTTGTATTCCATTCACCTGAAAGTTGTCTCCCATCCTCTTACTTTGAGT
>NW_007093785.1:0-894 GCF_000164805.1 Carlito syrichta
TAACCATGGGAATGATTACAGAGAACAAGAGAGTAGTTTTTCAATGGCCGGGGTTCATGTTGGTTCTGTTACTTTCTAGCTCTATAGCCTGGCAAAAATTAAATGAACTCCTTTGTGCCTTATTTTGTCATCTATAAAATAACGGCATTCATAGGCCCTATGTGATATGATTGTTGGTATGAACTTTAAATTCGCTCATAAGCATTCTAGAATAGTGTTTGATGTTGAGTAAGTGCTAGGTATTTGGTATTACTTTTTTTAAAAAGGGACGATAACATTTTTAAAGTTATAGACATTGAGCTTCAATATAATTCTACAGTGTATTATTAAACAGAAGCCTATGAGTCTTTAGAAGTGGAAGTAAAGATTCCTGGAAGGCATTATAGATCCTCTCCATTAATTCATGCCAAACTAAATGAATTTATTTTTGGTAGGCTTAATAGACTTGTACATCAGGAAGATGTACCTTTTGGAGCTAAATTTCAGCCAGTCATTTGATGGAAGTCTGTTGTAAAACTCTTTTAGAAGTGATGGATGATTATGAACTTGTATGATGGTATAAGTAAATGAATTTGTAGCAGATTGAACATCTATAGACAAAGAATATTGAGGAATCAGTATCAATCTGAAATAGGAGTCCCAGCAGCAGCTGCAGTGGTCAGTTTCCATTGCCTTGTTTAACTCTGTCTTGAATATTGTGCAGAGAGATACATCAAAATCGTGCTTGTCATATATGTGGCTGTCACAAAATGAAAAGGGAAAGAACATGGGAAAACAAAATAGTGATTACCAAGTAACTTAATGAGCTTGAAAAAATAGCTTGCAACTAAAAAGATAAAATTTACCTGGGATCACAGTGTTCGATTTTGCAGTGTTTTTTTTGGGGGGGGGAGC
>NW_007093786.1:0-833 GCF_000164805.1 Carlito syrichta
TCTCCTGAACTCATATTTTACTCACATTCTCTATCTATCAAAATCCAAGTCAACTTTCAAAGTCTGGTTCAAGTCATTGTACTCTATCCTCATTGTCAGAATAAATCACTTCCTCCTTTGACTTCTGCAGTCTTAATCCCTTGTATCAGTAAGGATCTATTCAGGAGACAGAAACCATACCACCTATTTGGACAGAGAAAATTTAATATAAGTAATTCTTGCCAGGAGCAATGACTTACACCTGTAATCCCAGAGTTTGGGGGCCAATGAGAGAGGAGTGCTTGAGCCCAGGAGTTTGAGACCAGCCTGAGCAGCACAGCAAGACCTCGGGACTATAAAAATTATTATTAATAATAATAAAAATAAGCCGGGCTCGGTGGCTTAGCCTGTAATCCTGCGCTTTGGGAGGCTGAGGTGAATGGATTGCCAGAGCCCGTGGGTTTGAGACCCGCCTGGGCAACTTGGCGAGACCTCATTTCTACAATAAATCAAAAAATCAGCCGGGCGTGGTAGCGCGCGCCTGTAGTTCCAGTTACTTGGAAGGCTGAGGCGGAAGGATCGCCAGAGCCCAGCAGGTCAAGGCTGCGGTGGCCAGGAGTGGCCACTGCACTCCAGTCTGGGTGACAGAGTGAGACACCAACTCAAAAAAAATAAAAATAAAAATAAATAAAAATAAAGAATTACTAAACAGGTAATGTTTTGTGTTGAACTGTGTGCCTCTAAAATTCATCTGTAGAAAGCCTAATCTTCAATATCTCAGAATGTAATCTTACTCGGAAACAGGAGAAAGACCCCAAAAAAACAAAATTGTCTTTTGGAGAGTGGGTTCCCTG
>NW_007093787.1:0-796 GCF_000164805.1 Carlito syrichta
CATGCCCAGCATGGTAACAGACACACATATCCTTTTCAATGCATCGACACAATACCACCCAGTGCTGACTGATGCACATGAAAAGGAAATGAGAGACAAGAGGGGTCCGTGCTGAGTTATGACAGCATCTGCCTCTGAGGAGAGAGAATGCAAATGGGGACACGGTGCACCTTGTTGGGAATGTTTTACTCTTAGTACTAAAAAACAATAACATGTTAACAATCATCAGTTCTGGGTCACTGGATGTGCTGATGCTTATGATACTATTCTTGGCATTTTTCTGTAGTTCTAATTTTTCTAAATTAAAAAATAAAAATGCAGTTTTAATACTTTTTTTTAATCAGAGTCTCACTCCATTGCCCAAGTTGGAGGGCAGCGGCAGGCTCACGGCCACCAAAACCTCAACCTGCTGACTCAGGCGATCCTTCTGCCTCAGTCTTCCATGTAGCTGGAACTATGGGCGTGCACCACCACGTCTGGTTAATTTTTTTATTTATTGTAGAGATGAGGTCTTGCCAAGTTGCCCGGACTGGTCTCAAACCCTGGACTCAGACAGTCCTCTCGCCTCTGCCTCCTAAAGTGCTGGGATTACAGACATGAGCCACCGAGCCTGGCCATGTTTCTGAGTCAGTCTCACCCTGTGGCCCAGGCTGGGGGGCAGCAGCATGCTCATGGTCACCTAAGCCTTGACCTTCTGGGCTCCAGTGATCCTTCATCCTCAGCCTTCCAAGTAGTCAGAACCACACGCATGTGCCACCACACCTGGCTAAAAGTGTTTTTTAAAAGCATCAAATGG
>NW_007093788.1:0-416 GCF_000164805.1 Carlito syrichta
CTCTCCATGTGGGAAGCACTTGGCGGCTCTTCCCTCCAGTCTCTGCTGCTCAGGAGACCTGGGTGTAGCAATTATCATGCTCTTCCCACCCCTCCACCCCTCGAATTTTGTCAATAATTCTTTTCACTGTCTTTGTGTATGTTCAGCATTTCTGAGCTCAAACATTCTACATGCATATGCATGGCATGTCCGACACGAATTTGGGGTGAGGGGCACATGCATGTGTGACTATGTGTCTGCGTGTCTGTTTGCCACATCATGTGCATGATGGGTGCACACTTATATATGACTGTTTTGGTGTGGATCCTGTGCTGGTGTCTGTAGGCATTGTTCTCGGCTCAATGTTGGTGTGTACATGCCTGCCGGGTTTGTGCGATTCCTAGAGTATGTGTTTTGGGGGATGTGTGTGGGGGGGG
>NW_007093789.1:0-628 GCF_000164805.1 Carlito syrichta
CCAACAAACACATGAAGAAATGCTCAACCTCACTAATCATCAGGGAGATGCAAATCAAAACCACACTGAGATACCACCTAACTCCAGTCAGAATGGCAATTATCAACAACTCAAAAAATAACAGCTGCTGGAGAGGGTGTGGTGAAAAGGGAACACTTCTACACTGTTGGTGGGAGTGTAAACTAGTGCAACCTCTGTGGAAAGCAGTGTGGCGATTCCTAAAAGCTCTAAAAATTGACCTTCCATATGACCCTGCAATCCCCCTACTGGGAATATACCCTGAAGAACTCAAATCACTCTATAAAAAAGATACCTGCACATATATGTTTATCGCAGCGTTGTTCACAATAGCAAGAACCTGGAAACAACCATGTTGCCCACCCAAAGAGGACTGGATTAAAAAAAATGTGGTACATATACACGATGGAATACTACGCAGCCATAAAAAAGACCAAAATCATGAATTTCACAGCAACCTGGTAGGAACTAGAGTCTATAATACTGAGTGACCTCTCACAGAAACAAAGTTCAGAGTATCACATGTTCTCACTCATATAATGGACCTTGAACATCCAATGTAATACTATAGAAATGACTGACGGTACTGGGAAACTCTGGGGGGGAGGGG
>NW_007093790.1:0-835 GCF_000164805.1 Carlito syrichta
CCATACTCCTAAATGGACAAAAATTGGAACCAATTCCCCTGAAAACTGGAACTAGACAAGGATGCCTACTCTCTCCCCTCCTGTTCAACATAGTATTGGAAGTCCTGGCTAAAGCAATCAGAGAAGAGGAGGCAATCAGAGGTATTCAAATAGGAAAAGAGGAAGTCAAGTTATCTCTCTATGCAGACGATATGATGGTGTACCTTGAAAACCCAAGAGAATCTGTCAAAGGCCTCCTTACATTGATAAAAGCCTTTGGCAAAATCTCAGGATACAAAATAAATGTACAAAAGACAATCGCATTTCTCTAATAAACAAACAGAAACCCAAATAAAAAACACAGTTCCATTCACAATAGCCACAAAAAAAATGAAATACCTTGGCATCTTCCTAACCAGAGACATGAAAGACCTTTACAATGAAAATTACAAAACACTGCTCAAAGAAATCAAAGCCGACATGAACAAGTGGAAAAATATCCCATGCTCATGGATCGGAAGAATCAACATTGTGAAGATGTCCATCTTACCTAAGGCAATCTACAAATTCAATGCAATACCCATTAAATTACCAACAACATTCTTCTCAGACCTAGAAAAAACAACACAGGAATTCATATGGAAACACAAACGTCCAAGAATAGCCAGAACAATCCTCAGCAAAAAAAACAAAGCAGGTGGTATCACAATACCAGATTTCAAACTTTACTATAAAGCTACAATCATCAAAACAGCTTGGTATTGGTACAGGAACAGGCATATAGATCAATGGAACAGAATTGAGATTCCAGAAGCAAAACCTCAATTTCTCAACCAACTCATCTTCGACAAGCCCC
>NW_007093791.1:0-870 GCF_000164805.1 Carlito syrichta
ATTAGACATCAGCTCCCTGAGAGGACACACGACACAGGGAACACATGAACTCTACAAAACATTTATGTATCCTTCAAGGAACTGGCTGTAGGCAGCCACCAGCTTTTTAAATTCTGTTTACAGCTCTTTAAATGTATAGATAATCAAATTCTTAGAATTAAAAATCAATATGATTGACAGCAAGCACACAGGCTTTATCTGAAGGGCACAGGGAACAGTCAGTAGGGCATCTCCCAAGATGGCGCTAAACACTATATAGAACCAAAGACAACAAAGGCCCTAAGCTCTGGCTTTTCCCGTGCACGCGAAGTTTAAACCTGTGCTCAAATAACTTCTCCCTATAGGAGAACTTCTCCCTACCTCATAGTCTCCTCCAATAAAACCCAAACACAACACTGACCAGCCCCTGCAAGGTCCATAAATATACCCTTCTCCCTGCATAGCTCTCTCTCTTTCACTCTCTTGCCCTCTCTCTTTCACTCTCTCACTCTCTTTCTCTCTCTCTCCTTCCCTCTTTCCCTCTCGCTCTCTCTCTCTCCCCCATCTCTCTCTCTCACTCTCTCTCTCTCCCCCCTCTCTTGCTCTTCCTTAATTACAGTCCCTTCCTGTAACTGCCCCTTTAATAAATCTCGTGGTTCCTGCCTGGTGTGGAGTCATTACTGGCACTGAAATCCTTTCATTATCTATGTACTCAAATCCAGCCAGTATGAATTACAATAATTACAGCTAACATGGGATTATTAACAGTACCCACATGAACCATGATTCTGCTATATTTATGAGTTTGTTTGAGCCTCAAATCAGTCTTATAAAATCACAATTTTATTATTATCCCATTTGCCCAGAGTAGAGTTAGGATTTGAAACTAAA
>NW_007093792.1:0-1478 GCF_000164805.1 Carlito syrichta
CTTTTATAGCAAAATATTCCTAATTCTTTCTCCCTATTTATTATGTCATTGCTTTTATTCATTTTCCTTTTACATAAGCTAATACAAACTGTTGGTAGTCTTAATTTGAACCAATTTTTATCTCTTAGATCAATTAACAATAAGAAAAATAAATGTTTTATTATACATTCAATTATACTTTCTCTAATGCTCTTCCTTTCTGTTTACAGATCTAAGTTTCTGACCCATTTTATTTTCTTTCTCTCTACTGCCTGAGCCAAGCAGGTCAAGACTGCAGTGGCTGTGAACATGCCATTGTACTACAGCATGGGTGACAGAGTAAGACTCTGACTCAAAAAAAAAACTTTTTTCTTTAACATTTTTAAAGGGCAAGCCTACAGGTAATAATTTTTTTTAAATAAAGAATAATTTTGTAAGGTACAGAACTTTGGTTGGCAGGTTTTTTTCTTTGTTTTGTTTTCTTTCTGAAAACTTTAAATGTTTTACTTAGTTCCTTCTTACTTATGTGATTTCAGAAGAGAAATTAGATGTAATTGTTATCTTGGCTTTTATATCAGTGTTTCTGTCCCTTCTGACTTCTTTCAGACTTGTTTATTTTAACTCTAATTACTGTAATATGAATATGATAGGACTGCGTATAGTGGTTTTGCTTTGTTTTGGCATTTATACTGTTTGGTGTTTTTTGAGCCTACTGGATCTGTGGTTTTGGGTCTAACGTTAATTTGAAGAAATCACTCAGTCATTATTTTAAAAAACATTTATTCTGTTCTTTACCTTCTTTGCTCTCCTTCTTATATTTCTCATACATGTGTGCTACATCTTTTCAGAACAATCTCAATGTTTTTGTATGTCTTGCTTTGACATAATTGTTTTAAATTCTCAGTCTGGGTATTGCAACACCTCTGCCATAGCTAAATCTGGTTCTAATGCTTGCTCTGTCTCTTCAGGTTTTGGAGGGTTTCTTTTTGCCTTTTAGTATGCTTGTAATTTTTTTGATAGCTGTACATGATGTGCTAGGTAAAAGAAGTTGGTGTTAATAGGCCTTTGGTAATAAGATGATGAGGAGTGGTGGGGAGCGAAAGCATTCAGTAGTCCCAGGAGTGCTCAGTCTTCTAGTGAGCCTGTGCCTCTGGACCATGAACTTCATGAGTATTTCTCAGTCAAACCCCTCAGGTGGCACAGTGTTGAAAGTGGACTGGATGTGTATGTTTCTGTTCCACAAGTCAAAGACTAGAAGGGGCTAAGCCGGGCTCGGTGACTCAGCCTGTAATCCCACGCTTTGGGAGGCTGAGGTGAATGCATTGCCTGAGCCCACGGGTTCAAGACCCTCCTGGGCAACTTGGTGAGACCTCATCTCTACAATAAATCAAAAACTAGCTGGGTATGGTAGTGCCCGCCTGTAGTTCCAGCTACTTGGAAGGCTGAGGCGGAAGGATCATTGGAGCTCAGCAGGTCAAGGCTGCGGGGGCCAGGAATGG
>NW_007093793.1:0-3205 GCF_000164805.1 Carlito syrichta
CACTGTGAACATTCTTATACGTGTGTATGAATGAACATATATGTATATTTCTGTTGGGTATATATCCAAGAGTAAAATTGCTGAGTTTCAGGCATACACATATTCAACTCTGATAGATATTCTCAAATTGCTTCCAAAGTGGGTGTACCAATTACCCTCAATATGAGAGCTTTAGTGACTTCATGTCTCTCAACTTTTGATATTTCCTGCTTTTCTAATTTTAGCCAACTAGTTCAGTGGTTGAAAGATCTTAAAAAGATAGATTTTTTTTTAAAACAGCCATTTCAGTAACTGTACTTGGGGTATTAATGATCCACCCAGGTGTTGTTTAAACATGCATGGTCAAAACATTATGCAAACAATACCCTGTTCAACAGAATGCAGAGGGCTTTCACACACACTGCTCTTAAGAAACAAAGCCATAGTTAATTCATATCCAAGGACACAACTATGTGAGCAGTAAATAAAGTCTTGCCATGCAGGTCAACAGATCAAGAAGGATATTGCTACGCTGGAAGTCCTCAAGGACACCAACTAGCACCTCTTTGTTCTGCCTAGCATTGGATGGCTAGTTAATGCTTATGAAATGAATGAATGAATGAATGAATGAATGATAAGACAGGCTGTTGAAGAGAACTGAATTATCTACAGAGATCTTTTAAAATTATTCTCATTGCTTTCACTTAATATTTTTTATATCTATTTCATTATGATAATTAAAGATGAAGGTAAGGAAGTATCTAAGATGAAACTTTTGAATAATGATCTGGTTCCTGCAAAAAGATTGAAGGCCAGATATAGAGAATTATTAGGCCAGCACTGTACATCTTTTGGTAAAGAGTTTGCCAATAAATAAAATTTTCAAATATTTTCCCATATTTTATACTTTTTTTAAAAATAAAAACAAACTCATTATTCTAAGGCTGTGTTCAGACAACAGATGTCCAAATTTACTCTAACTTTAAAATTATGAGTGATCCATCCTCAAACAGCTTGTAGATTTCCTGCTAGGGTACCCCATTTCCACACTTTTGTGACCCTAAATAACTCCCCATTGAGAACTGATTTTGAGTGGTTGGGAAGAGGAAAAACTTCCTCTTTCCGACCCCTAATGCCTCTACCTACTTGTAGCTTCTTAGAATTCCTTTTAACAAAGGACCACATTTTTTATTCCATAAAAATACTTGAAATACAAATATTTGTGTAATTGAAAAAAAAACTCAATACAAATCTGCTGACTTAAGTCACAATAAGGGGGAAATAGCTTATCAAATCTTTTCCAGGGATAGGTTCTGATGGTTCCATGGAGGAAAAAGGCACTGGGGAGAGTAGAACAAATGTTGTCTAATTTACATTTTTGCTTGAGGCTGCCCTGTTTCTGAATTTAGTGCAAGTATCCACCTGATCAGCACCCAGGGATTTGTTCTTAGCACTTAGAACTCTATCTGCTCTTTCCTTCCACTACCAGAACCTCACCTCCTCCTCCTCCTCCTCCTGCATGCTTTTTGGCCCCCAACCATCACTCTACCAAATACAGTTCTGGCTTAGTCCTTGCCTGTCTCAAAGAGGCCATTCTGAATGGAATATAACACTAATCAAGAATATTTTTAGATAACTGTGATCCAACTGATTAGGAAAGGACTCCAGTTTTACTTAAAGACAGGGTTACTGGCCAGTTTCCCCAGGAGTAGACTTTGAGATGGCAGTAGGAGGTTTATTGCAGAGTGTGCTCAGAATCAACACACCTGAGGGACCCTGGGAAGTGGAGTGGGGTAGATTGGGGGGGTGGAGGGGAGAAATTGAGATGCAATGGAGTTGCAGCAAAGGTCTCAGCCAATCCTACAGGGAGATCAAGAGTTGAGAGAACCCTGTAGAGTTGTCCTGAATTGAGTTGAAGTAGACAGCTGGACCTTTATAACCCTGCATGACCAGCCACTGAACATAGTCTGCGCCTGAAAACAGGTGTGATCCTGGACAAGGCAAACTCTTCACTCAAAGGGAAATCCAAAAGACAATCAGTTAAGTGCCATCAGCTATCAGCCCTCAACAACTAGGGAGACAGTGCCTCAGACTTGGGGAGGGCATCTTAGTGGGGCATCATGGTATCTACTAGAATAAGGTCACTGCTCCTTCTAAGTACAGGCTTTCAACCAGGGCTCAGAGAAAGGAAAAATTATTCATTATTTTGTTAGAAACTTTACCATGATCTGTTCTTCTTTTTAGGCAATCACATCACTGACACTAATGCCACTCATGATTTGGGGGTTGACAATTCAACACACATGGGTCAATCTGCACTGGCAACTGTCACATGTATAATAATTCATGCAAGCTTCTGCCTGCTTCCCTGTAAGTGTGGTCAGACCCACAAACTAAAATATTTGAAATGCAAATTATTATAAATTAGTTTTATGTTATTTCTCTTTTATGTTGCAGTTAAGACTATATATAAGTAATAATATTCATATACATGTCATTTAAGAATAGGGAATGGAAACATGGCAAAATATTTTGTATGAAAAGAGATGGTTAGGTTCTGAAAAAAGTAATTTAGGATGGAAGCTTCCTCTAGAGTAATTCTCAACCCTGACTGACCATTAAAAATCACCTGGGAAGCTATAAAAATACCTCAATGCCTAGGTCATACCAGACCAATTAAATCAGAACCTCTGGAGGTAAAGCACAGACATTATTATTTTTGAAACCCCCTAAGGAATTGCAAATGCCCGGATACGATTGGAAAAATCTGTACCTTGGAGCAGTGGTTCTCGATCTTGAATGTGCATATCAATCACCTAGAGATTGTTCAACTACAGACTGCTGGGCCCCAGTCCCAGAGATTCTGATTCAAAAGCTCTGGAATATGACTGAGAATTTATATTTCCCATTAATTCCTGGGAAATGCTGACATGGCTATCCTGAACACCACACTTTGAGAGACAAGGTTCTAATGGCTTTGCCTGCTCGACCAAAGCCCTGCCACCATATTTAGCAACTCTTCCTTGTCCCTGGTCTCCCTAATCAAATAATTTGAAAAATCATCCCCTTTATCAACCTTTGCAAAGATCCTTTCCTCTCTATGCAGCTATCTCCAAATACCAAATATTCCCACCCTCTTAGGCAGTAACCACCAGCCATCAGAACAGCTTCCTCCACCTTCTTCCATGATTTTTTCATCTCCTTTTGTCTTCAATTTCTTTGTGAT
>NW_007093794.1:0-1138 GCF_000164805.1 Carlito syrichta
TTAAAAAAACTTCTTAGCCGGGCTCGGTGGCTCAGCCTATAATCCCATGCCTTTGGGAGGCTGAGGTGAGTGGATTGCCTGAGCCCGCGGGTTTGACACCCGCCTGGGCAGCAAGACCTCATCTCTATAATAAATCAAAAAATCAGCCGGGTGTGGTAGCGCATACCTGTAATTCTGCCTACTTGGAAGGTTGAGGCAGAAGGATCATCGGAGCCCAGCAGGTCGAGGCTGCGGTGGCCGGCAGTGGCCACCGCACTCCAGTCTGGGTGACAGAGTGAGACTCCAACTCAAAAAAGAAAAAAACTTCTTGAGGGAAAAAATATAAAATGCATAAACTTCAAAAGATGGACTACTTCCATACTCTTTGCTCTCTGTCTTTGAGTGTCCAAAGATAAAGAGTTTCACTGTATGTTTTCAATGATTCAGCTTTTGCAAACATATACAAAATAGGTTCCTCAGTAGCAGTCCTGTTTTGGCAATTAATAGCAAGCAGTATGCTTGAATTAGAGGTTCAATTTCCACTTGAATGAAGTTTCTCCTCTTCTTGATAACAAAGCCATTTGCAGAGATCTGGAAATCATGAGTTTTCTAAGTGGAAGGAGATGCTGTTCTGGTTCACCTAAAAATATCAGTTCAAATCGGTGTTTTATAGTAACCTTTCAAGACCCAGTGTATGTTATTGATGACAGTGGGGTCAGGGTTGCCTTAGTTAGGTGAGTTTGCATAGGGCTCATAGCTACATCAAGCCAGCATAGGGTTGATCTGGGTCACGTCCCCCACCACATCCCTAGCGATGTGACCAGTCCACTTGGAGAGTGCTTCCAAGTTCACAGTCTTGATGACCTGACTTGATGACCTGTCTTGGACAGAGAGACACCACCAAGCTTGCCAATGTGGTCCTCGTGGTGCAAAACAGTATCACTCCAGGCGATGCCCAGGAGGTGAAGGATGAGCTTGAGGAAGTGGGGCAGGTGCAACACCAGCTGCTTGTAGTACAGGGGCAGATACTTGTCTCTGCCCACCTCCATGCACTGTGCATACATAACCTCGGTGGTTTGTTCTACTTGAGGCAGTTGTGGTAGTTGCTGAGGTTGAAGCCAGTGATGGTAACCTTGCATATGATCATGGAGTGCACGGA
>NW_007093795.1:0-843 GCF_000164805.1 Carlito syrichta
AAACCAAACTTTTTTAAAAAGAGAAAACAATGTTTTAGATAAGAAATTTTTAAAAATTCTTCCAGTTCTAATGCAGAAGTGGTGATTATTACAATTTAAAATCTAACCCCAATATGCTAGAGATAATGGGAGCAGAGCACAAGCTAGAGGAAATAAATAGAGAATAAGTTCTAAAATACATTTATGACTAAAATACATCAGTCCTAAAAACAAACTCCCTAGTAAGACCGTATTTGATTGTTCTTTGCTTTTTTTTAGAAGTCTTGTATGGTTGAAAAACTGACAAGTAGGTGAATTAAGATCTAATTAATATGAGTTTAACTTTCTGAAATAGCATATATGAATTTCATGATTTGAAGCCTTACAGATGGATACAATTTTAAATATGTAAATTTAAGGCTAGGATTTAGCATCAGAGTACCTTTTACTGAATTGACTAATCTCCCGCTCTTGCTCAAGCCAGATTCTTGGAAACCATCAATATAAAACTCTGTAAAATACCTTCTCTTCAAAGAAATCAAATTCCATTCACAAATGATACTTTTCACTTATTCTTTTAATACCACTGAGTCAGATATAACATGACCAAGAAAGATCATTGTTTCTGTCAATTCTCCATTAAAAATCCTCAGAAGTTCCTTAGAAATACTTATTATCATCACTTTCCATGGTGAAGCATCAAGATGTGTCTGACTTATTCTGAAGTCACTCCCACTGCTACCACCCACTCTTTTCTTGAAGCTACAATGTACCTAACTATCCTTTTCTCACCTGTATTCCTGCATCTGTTTAAATGACACAAATTGAGATACACAAGCTTATTCTCAACAGCACAGGCTCTTA
>NW_007093796.1:0-1405 GCF_000164805.1 Carlito syrichta
CCAGTTTCATGAGAAATAAAGTTGTAATCAATTAGCATCATCTACCTTTCAATTGGCAGTGAAATACCATTGGGTCTTGTTATCTTTTATCATAGTGATGCCTGGAAATGTCTTACTGAACACAAATTTACAATAGTTCTTAACTGTATCTAAATAGACTTGCTAAAAGTTGTCTTTACTTCTTTATTTTTAATCAGGTCATATTTATAAATCTGCCAACTTGCAGATGTAAGTAACTATTTCCAAACCAAGTTATCATTCATAAAATGCAGGGTCAGAATACATCTCTAAAGTTACTTACATACAACAATATTATTATTCAATGATTTTAATTGTAACTTGATTTTAAAACATAAAAGACCTTTTTAGGATACTCAAAACCAATCAACTAATGCATAATTATTGAATACTGTGATTAGGCAGTATTCTACATACCCAGTGTATAGTGAGGAATAAACAGACAAGATCTTTCTCTTAAGAAACTTGTATTTTAGTATATGTGTAGGGGTAATGGAGTGACTGGGGGTGCATAAAGTACTGAACTTAAAAGTAGGATAACAAATAAACAAGTGTCATATATTGATATAATTATTTGACAGCAGGTGGAAGATGACAATAGGAGTATAGAAAAAGCACAAGGAATATAAAGCCAATAATAAGACACATAGTTATAAGTAGAATTTATTCAATGAATTTTTAAAAAGAAAAATAAAACATTTATGTAGCTGAAAATAGGGCATTCACAGTATATAAACAAAAATTGTCAAAACTTTAAGAAAACAATGGCAAATTAAGAATAGTAGATTTTATTCAATTATTACAATAATTGCTAGACCAAACAGTTTGAATAATAGTGAGAAAATAGCTATTTGAAAACATAATTAAGGAGCTGAATTTACTTGATATATATAAAAACATGAACCCACCAATTAGATGCTACTAATTTTTCTCCTACTACACAGGGAATGTGCCCATTAATGCCAACATAATGGGCTACAAAGCAAATCTTAATACATGCAAAGGATTGTAATCATACAAAGCTGGCTAGTACAAGTTGCTCAGAAATTTATCATAAAAATAAAGATTAGAAGTTCATTTTGATTATTTTATTTTATCTGAGGCCCCTGTTCACTTATTCAAACAAATTTTTTCTCTGTGGAACTAAGTAGAACTGAGGAGGGAATCAAAGAAAGCCTTATATATTAAACTCTTAAATAGAATCTTTGAATTCAAAGGGTCAGTAGGCCTTTTCCCAGCAAACAAAACCATTGAGGCAGTCCTGCAAATCAAGGAGGATGAAAAATTCTTTTTTTTTTTTTTGAGTTGGAGTCTCACTCTATCACTTGGACTGGAGTGCAGTGGCTGCTCCCGGCCACTGCAGCCTCGACCTGCTGGGCTCCACCGA
>NW_007093797.1:0-758 GCF_000164805.1 Carlito syrichta
TCTCTTTCTAGCATCCACTTCCAGACTTGTTCAGCTTCTACCCATTACCCAGTTCCAAAGAAGCTTTTACATTTTTAGATATCTGTTATAGCAGCACACTGCTCCTTTTCACTAATTTCTTCCTTAGACTTTCCAGTTGCCATTGAAAAATATCCAAGACTGGGTAACCTATAAAAAAATTTATTTCTCAGTTATGAAAGGGTGGAAGTTCCTGATCTAGGCATCAGCAGATTTAGTTTCTGGTGAGGCTACATTCTCTGCATGTAGGATGGCACCTTGAATTCTGTGTCTTTGTGTGTAGAGATAAGAAAAAGGCCTAGGATGCTTCCTTTAACCTCTTTGATAAGGTTGCTATTCCCACTTATGAGAACTTCAGCCTCACGACACAATCACCTCAATTTTGTTGCTTTGAGGATTTAGTTTCAAATAAATATTGGAAGAGATACAAACATTCAAACCATGGCACCCATTATTATCTATGGCATACATTTATTTTTGCTTATACTCATTTAGGCATTCATTCATCATTTCATTCAGTCATTCATTTATTTTTGCTTTTGTTTTAATTTTTATTTTAAAGATGGTACAGTTTAGGGTTAGCTATAAAAATTGGTCATTGTACAGGTAAAAGTTTGGGCCTCACTTTGGTCCCCCACTTAACCTGGCTTGTGATCAGGTACCCTTATTGATGAAAGGTGCCCCCATTGCCTCCCTCCCCTGGCATTTTCCCACTACTGTCAATCCCTTTCTTATAGCAT
>NW_007093798.1:0-679 GCF_000164805.1 Carlito syrichta
TTCCCTGGGCATCGCCTGGAGTGATACTGTTTTGCACCACGAGGACCACCTTGGCAAGCTTGGTGATGTTTCTCTGTCCAAGACAGGTCATCAAGTCTGGTCATCAAGACTGTGAACTTGGAAGCACTCTCCAAGTGGACTGGCCACATCCCTAGGGATGTGGTGGGGGACGTGACCCAGATCAACCCCATGCTGGCTTGACGTAGCTATGAGCCCTATGCAAACTCACCTAAGGCAACCCTGACCCCATTGTCATCAATAACATACACTGGATCTTGAAAGGTTACTATAAAACACCAATTTGAACGGATATTTTTAGGTGAACCAGAACAGCATCTCCTTCCACTTAGAAAACTCATGATTTCCAGATCTCTGCAAATGGCTTTGTTACCAAGAAGAGGAGAAACTTCATTCAAGTGGAAATTGAACCTCTAATTCAAGCATACTGCCTGCTATTAATTGCCAAAACAGGACTGCTAATGAGGAACCTATTTGTATATGTTTGCAAAAGCTGAATCATTGAAAACATACCGTGAAACTCTTTATCTTTGAACACTCAAAGACAGAGAGCAAAGAGTATGGAAGTAGTCCATCTTTAGAAATTTATCCATTTTATATTTTTTCCCTCAAGAAGTTTTTTTTCTTTTTTTGAGTTGGAGTCTCACTCTGTCACCCAGAC
>NW_007093799.1:0-794 GCF_000164805.1 Carlito syrichta
ATGCTCCGTCTGAAAGCTGACATCCCCACAGTGGTCCTATGGTTCCAGCAGTCCTAACTCTGATGATTAGACCATGAGTTTCTCAACCAGTCACTGGACCCAGGGGAGTGGGACATGCTGATTTGCTAAGTCATTTGAGGAAATACATTGGAAGGAGGAACTGGATGCATGTAGACAGCCAGCAGTTCCCACTAGGTACACAGAAGTCACAGCGATTCTATATAATGAATTATTTTACATATGGAAATTATTGGTGCCTTTTATGGTGACAGTTTTGAATACACAGAATGCGATGTAGTGCTAATATTTTTCTGTGCATTAAATATTTCAGGGAAAAATAATCTTTCTCTGGTTAGAATGTCATGTGATAAATATCAAATTATAATGACATCAAACGTGATCTGTTCACATAAACCCTGTATCATATAGCAATCCATATCATGCCCTACTGACGATTCTTTTTGTGAAAACTCATTGCTTCACAATGTTGCTGTTTCTAGTATTTCTGTTACAATGTGGCAGGATCCAGGACTTCTGCCATTGTTTTTTTTGGAGATTATCAGTGTGACTGTACTTTTTCTGGTTACCATTTTACAGAAAAAGATGTGGTTTATGGGTAGGTCATTTTTAAGACCCTGTAAACTCTTTGTCTAGAAAATGGAGCAAATGCCAGTAAAAATTTTAAAGGACTGTCAAAGCCTCGTGAAAAACTAAACTAGCAGTTAGAGTAAAAGGTGGTAGTCAGTAAGAAAGTCTGAAGACTAAGATAAAGCTCCTAACTATCAACTTTTGGG
>NW_007093800.1:0-1010 GCF_000164805.1 Carlito syrichta
CAGTGGCCACTCCCAGCCACCGCAGCCTTGGCCTGCTGGGCTCCGGCTATCCTTCCACCTCGACCTTCCAAGTAACCGGAATTACAGGCATGCTCTACTACGCCCTGCTGATTTTTTGATTTATTGTAAAGATGAGGTCTCCCCTGCCCAGGTGGGTCTCGAACCCACAGGCTCAGACAATCCACTCACCTCAGCCTCCCAAAGGCACGGGATTACAGGCTGAGCCACTGAGCCCAACTAGTGTTTCTTTAACAACAGAGTAAATGCCATTTTTCTTTTCTAATTTTTTTTTAATTTTAAAGGTGTGGGGTACAATTCAGGTTTAGATATTCAAGTGTTCAGAAATTTTTTTTTTCTTTTTTGCATTTGCTTCAACTGCTTATTCAATGTTTTGAAAATGTCATCACCATGTGTGACTATTAAACTTAAGTGTAGTTATGATGACATCCAATTTTAAATATAGTGTCTCAGTTGATCAGGGTATGTTTCCAGGGCCCCAGAAGCTGTGGTGGCTGACTTGGGTCTGGGCCATGAGGATGTGTGCTGACCAGTGTCACCACACTTGCTGTTGGGCAGTGCCACTCTGGAATCATGACCAGGAGGTGGGCAGAAAGTACCACTGGACTGAGCAGACATTGGCATTGGTCCCTCTAGACATCAGCAGCCCTCAGTGACTGGTTTGCCTACTGGTTTGTCAGCGACCAGAAACATCCCCTAGTGGTGTCCCAACCACTCCTGTAGGAGTATCTCGAATGCTTGGCTTCCTAAGGACAAGGACAGAGTTGCACATATGGCCTCAGGAAGCTGGCACACATGGGGACATGACCTCCCTCGAATGTCTCACTGCCTTCGGAGATTCATCTCACATGATGGTAACTTCAAGAAATGCTCAGATTTCTACTTTAAATGAAAGCCTAAATTGTGTTAACATGGCAGATACTAACACAGTATACTTTTTAAAAAGATTTCTGCTACTTAGTTTCAATCAAAACAGTTTCAGTCTTCTCTGT
>NW_007093801.1:0-907 GCF_000164805.1 Carlito syrichta
ATTCCACAATAACCACAAAAAAATGAAATATCTTGGCATCTTTCTAACTAGAGACGTGAAAGACCTTTATAATGAAAACCACAAAACACTGTTCAAAGAACTCAAAGATGATACAAACAAGTGGAAAAATATCCCATGCTCATGGATTGGAAGAATCAACATTGTTAAGATGTCCATCCCATCTAAGGCAATCTGCAGATTTAACGCAATACCCATCAAATTACCAGCAACATTCTTCTCAGATCTAGAAAAAACAATACAGGCATTCATATTGAAACATAAATGACCAAGAATAGTCAGAACAATCCTCAGCAACAAAAACAAAGCTGGAGGTATCACACTACCAGATTTTAAACTTTACTATAAAGCTACAATAATCAAAATAGCCTGGTATTGGTACAAGAGCAGGAATATAGACTAATGGAATAGAATTGAGATTCCAGAAGCAAAACCTCAATTTTTCAACCTACTCATCTTCAACAAAGTCTCCCCCACCCACCACTGGAGAGATGAGAACCTATTCGGTAAATTACCTATTTGGTAAATTGACCACAGGCATAAGATTCATAAAGGACCCCTATCTATCTCTATACACAAAAATTAACTCTAAATGGATCTGAGACCTAAATGTAAAACCTCAAACCATAAGAACCTTAGAAAATGCAGGAGACACCCTTATGGAAGTTGGAACTGGCAACCAATTCCTGGACAAAACCTGAAATGCACAGGCTATAAGAGATAAGATAGAGAAGCGGGACCTCATTAAACTGACAAGCTTCTGCAAAGCCATAGAAATCATCAAGGGAAACAGCCCACAGACTGGGAATAAATATCTGCCAACTCCATGTCTGACAAAGGTTTAACATCAAGGATCTACACAGAACTCAACATGCTGTAAAGAAAAAAA
>NW_007093802.1:0-1035 GCF_000164805.1 Carlito syrichta
CAACACAGGAGAGCCTGCAATTTTTTAGAGCACCTCACTTGATTTTTTTAAAGAATACATTTTGTTGTTAGCTATAGATAAATTACATAAAATTTAATGCATGCATTTTCTTTTTTCTTTTGAGCTGGAGTCTCACTTCATCACACAGTGGCACACTCATGGCCACCCCAACGTGGACTTGCTGGACTCTAGTGATGATTCTGCCTCAGTCTTCCAAGTAGCTGGAGCTACAGGCACATGATACCACACCCAGCTAATTTTATATTTATTGTAGAGATGAGGTCTCCCCAAGTTGCCCGGGCTGGTCTCAAACCTGCAGGCTCAGGCAATCCACTTACCTGATCTCTAAATATGCTAAAATTACAGGCTGAGCCACCAAGCTCAGCCTTTTTTTAAGTAAAAAATAATATTTCCAGGTCAAAATGTATAATTTATTGTCTAAAAATAATATTTCTAGGCCAAAATAAATATCTTATTATCTAATAATATTTCTCTCACCTTACAAAAATGGCCAACAACATAAGCCACTTTTAAGAAGTCTGACATGTGAGAGTTGGGTTGTCAGTGTTTGAGTCATGGAAATGATAATGTATGGAGTTGAACAATTGGATCATCAATGTGATTCCTTTTAAAGGCTCCCAGCCCAACCTAAAGCTCTTCCTTGTTTCACATAAATAAGACACTAGACAGAACTCACAAAATTAGTTTTACCCATAGGACATCAATGTCTTTTATCCCCTACAGGTTATATATAAACTTTCCATACTTCACAAAGAGAAATTTTTAACATACATGAAACAGCCTTGAGAAATTAAAAGCAGCAAAACAAAACAATACATGACATTGCCACTTATTTATTGCTATCTTTGTTTAAAGAGATTGAAATGAATAGAATGCATTTAGTGATTAATTATAATCTATACAAATAATATTTTTTAAAAGGGAACTTTTGACAAATTATCAGACAGTTGCTGCATTCTGCTTTTTTTTTTTTTTTTGAGTTGGAGTCTCACTCTGTCACCCAGACTGGTTGTG
>NW_007093803.1:0-778 GCF_000164805.1 Carlito syrichta
AAACATCCATTTAAAGTAATCTTTCCTCCACAGACAACTCAAATAATCAATATATATCCTTTAAATACTTCATGATACCCACAAATGACATTCTGTTGGCATGTCTTGTACATCGCTTAAAATGTAAAGAATCACAAACGCCTCATAAAAGCCCACCTCTCACACAACTAACAAATAGGAATGATTTTCAAGTTTCAATTGAATGTAACAAATGCTACTCAGTACTTGTTAAGTATTAGGAATTTTTCTATGTTTCAAGAATACCTTACGGAGCAAGTTAAACATTGTTCTCATTCTTGCAAACTGTATATTCTATTGAAAATACCTTTTAAAGGTAGAATAACGATTGAGCAAAAATGATCATCCTAAGAAATATGCATTTGTTCTTAGACTGGAAGGACAAAAAGGAGTTATTTGGCAAAAATTGGGGCAAAAAACAGGCACCAATCCCTGTGAAAAAGGAGCAATTAAGGCCTGGCCATACACATGCAAAAGAATGAAATTTGACCTTTACCTTTTTTTTTTTTTTTTTTTTGAGTTGGTGTCTCACTCTGTCACCCAGACTGGAGTGCAGTGGCCGCTCCCGGTCACTGCAGCCTCGACCTGCTGGGCTTCAGCGATCCTTCTGCCTCAGCCTTCCAAGTAGCTGGAACTACAGGTGCATGCTACCAAGTCCAGCTCATTTTTGATTTATTGTAGAGATGAGATCTCGCCAAGTTTCCCGGGTGGCGCTTGAACCCACGGGCTCAGGCAATCCACTCACCTCAGCCTCCCAAAG
>NW_007093804.1:0-717 GCF_000164805.1 Carlito syrichta
CATCATCATCTATCTATGACCAACACGCTCCCAAAAATAAGAAAATGGTAATTTCCTCATGGTGACAAGGGCCATGAATAAAAAACCATCAGCTGACATTTGACAAATAATGAAAGAATAAATGCTTTCCCCCTATGATCAGGAACAAGGCAAAATGTCTGTACTCACAGCTCTCACTCAACATGGAGCTTGACGCTCTAGCAAGTTCAACAGGGGGGAAAAAGAAAGAAATTAAAAGCATACAGACAGGAAAAGAAGAAGTAAAAGTGGCCCTAATTGCACACAACACGTTTATAGGAAATCACAAGAAAACTCTAGAAATAATAAGTGATTTGTGCAAGGTACAAGACACCAGATCAGCATATTGAAATCAAACATATTCCTATATACTAGCAATGAACACGTGGACACAATACCATTTTTTCCTTGCTCAAAAAAAAAGGAAACCAGACTCGGTGGCTCAGCCTGTAATCCCACACCTTGGGAGGCTGAGGTGAATGAATTGGCTGAGCCCGCAGGTTCGAGACCAGCCTGGGCAACTTGGCGAGACCCAGTCTCTACGATAAATCAAAAAAATTAACCAGGCATGGTGGCACACGTCTGTGGTTCCCACTACTTGGAAG
This sequence comes from Carlito syrichta, assembly GCF_000164805.1. Lineage (NCBI taxonomy): Eukaryota > Metazoa > Chordata > Mammalia > Primates > Tarsiidae > Carlito > Carlito syrichta. The sequence goes on from NW_007093804.1 coordinate 624, forward strand.
GCTGAGGTGGAAGAATCGCCAGAGCCCATCAGGTTGAGGCTGTGGTGGCCATGAGCATGCTCTTGCCCTCCAGCCTGGACAACAGAGGGAGATT
>NW_007093805.1:0-1211 GCF_000164805.1 Carlito syrichta
TCGGGTACTTTTAGTTTTCTTAAGCCTTTGGAGCTTCCGATTTAATCATGGATATAATGTTTCTAGAGTAATGCTGGGTGGCCAGAAGGTTGTAAGCGGCTTTCGTTTGATGCACGCTTATGTGTGAATAATTCTTTTGTTTTCCAGTTTATTCCTTTAAAGGACAGTTGTAAGTGGATTTTTTAAAAAAGGATATATCTATTTAGTGTGCCCCAGGAATGCAAAACTTTATATTTGGAGCTCGGTCTTTCAGGGTTTTGGTTGCATGAATTAAATGTTTATTCAGCAACTTACTCTCTGTTGTAAATGGCCAAAAGACACCTGACTGCACACAGAGAGTGTGTGTGGCTGGGTGTGTGTGTCAGGGAGTGGACCTGGATGTGTTTTGGGTTTCACTTTGAAAAGATTGTTTGATTGTAAGTGTACTCTTTTCTAAAAGCATTGGAGTAACTGCATTATGGTCAAGCAGAACATTTGTCAAAAGTGATCATCAGAGTTTGCCTGAAGGGCCCTGCTCTGGTATGTGTCTGAATTCTAGGCTAGGATTTTAGATAATTGGGCCTATTGCCCAGTGAAGAAATGACAAAAGACCTTTTTACTTTCAATGGAGTTAATGATAGCTGGAGTTCCCAGGGCCCTTTACATCCTCTCTTCATTTCATCACGGGATAAGTTATCATTTCTCGCCTTATCTGTTATCATGTTAATCACGAAATTTCTCTTTCTGTGAATGAGTGAGCATGTGATATATATTCTCCAATGAACTGCCTCTGGGAGAGGAAACTTTGTTGTGGAGAATGTGTGAGAAGTAAGCAGTAAATGTTAATTAAAGGTCAGATTGATGTTATCACTGAGGTTTCCCTGGAGTGGAGTACATTACTTTATTGGTTTGGCTATTGATCCGGAATTGTGTGGGAGTGTGCAAGTCTTCTGAAATGCATTATGCAGGCTCCTTATACTCCAAATCAAGTACGATGATAGAGTTTCAATGTCTATGTTAAACCAGGGAGCAAAGCGGTGATTTATAAATATTTTACCATAATGATTCATTAGTTGTTGTATCGATCAGCAGAATTTTTTGGATAAATAACATCATCCTGAGGGAATTTAAATAAGCTCTGTAGTCCTTCAGTATATATTAATAATCTTTAAAGTACTAACTTTCATGTGATCTCATCTTTTTATCTAATCAGATATATCTCTTTTGATATA
>NW_007093806.1:0-836 GCF_000164805.1 Carlito syrichta
CCACGGCAGGCATCATGGAATTTGAATTGTTTGCTTGGAAATTGCAGAACTCGTGGTGGTCTTGTGATGCATAGTTTGTAAAGCACGAAACTTGTACGCCCCCAGTGAGTGATTATCACATTGCTGGAGGGTATAGAAAATGGTATATAAGTTGGAAAAGGTTTGAATAAAATCGGCTTCGGTCTTGGCCAGGCTGAACCCAGAAGAGCTGCCTCCGAGTAGTTTTCTTCTCTCCGTCTCTGATTCACCGGTCCGGTCCTAACCCTCCCTCTGGTCAGTGCAGGTCACCGACAGCTTTGGCGCCCGAACCCAGGGACCAGACTCCGGTAATTATAAAAATATATGTTTCCCAGTTTGTTTCTCTCGTTTCAGGACGGACCTTGCCTTAGGGTGCTGCAGCCCCCCCGGGAGTGCACGGGTAGGTAGGCAAGTTAGTGTTAAGCGTCGCCGACGGACTGTGTGACTTATCACCGAATAGAGTGATTCAATCCTTGTATAATTATTGCAAGACTACTAAAAATTAGGTGCACGGTTACAGTTATGGGAAACTGCGGCTCCAAGGAAAGGAGAGCCTATATTCGAATCATGTGTAAAGCGTTAAATCATAAAGGTGTTAAGATAAGTAAAGATAAAGTAGATTCTTTTCTAGATTTTGTACAGAAAGTTGCCTGCTAATTCCACTTAAACTCTTTCTTTGGCTAAGATTAAGCAAAAGGCAGATAAAAATTGTGAGGATTTCATTTCTAAAATATCCACCACCATCAACGAGTATTACTAGCAAAGAGCAGCAAAATTTTAGTAAACATTGGCTGTTAAAATGCTAAAACACTTGTTAG
>NW_007093807.1:0-1045 GCF_000164805.1 Carlito syrichta
CATTGACAACACAATGGAAATAAGGATTAATGTAAAAAGAATAAATGGCAAGAAGTCTCATGTTGGGAGCCAACATCTATAGCTACATGGCTGAGGCCTGTAAAGGCCCATCTGGAAGATCGCCTCTGACATAGGATCAGTTATACCTATGATATTGGCATGTGATTAGTGACCAGTGAGCATACATGGCAGTAAAATTTATAAGTAAATCTCTATACATCTGATGGAAAGTTGCACAGTAAGAATTATTTTATATGACCTTGTCCCTTCTAAGTTGTACTTTTTTCTAGATATTTTTAAACTTCTATTTCCTTGTAGACTGGTTAGTCAGCTCTTGTTCCCAAAGGCAGTTTCTCCTAGGACTAAGATTAGAAACTAAATTACCATGATAGTTTTGTCGCCCTGCCCCTAGCCAGGCAGAACGTTTTCTTTTGTTTCGTTAATTACCGAAACTCTGTCTGCTTCAGCCCATGGCCGCCATCTTGGCAACCCTGCATTTCCTTGTTCAAGAGTGTGACAGCTACTATTTGATTTTCAGAGTAGACTTGTTAGGATAAAATATATACATATACACTCATAGCTGTGTAAATCTATGCTTGCTGTTTTGTTTCCTTTTGCTACATTATTCAAGTGTAATAGTTACTATACGATTTATGAAAGAATTAATGATGAGGTATTAGCTTAATAGGATATAGCATAGTATTAAAGTCCAATAACTAGATCATATAAAAATTAAAGTTTAGACATATGAAACATATGAATTATAGTAAAGTTTGGTAGTTTAAGAATAAGTTTTAACTGAGTTATAAGGCATTACGTTAAATTGTAATAGGATAATAGTATAACTGACAGTTAAGTCATTTAACTAAACTTATAGATTATAGTATAGTGTTACGTTGATAATATTAATTGTTAAAAATATTGGGAATCAGTTAACTTGATTGAACCTAGAGTTAACTTAGAAAAGTTTTTTGTATTAATCAGGGTATAGAACAAGAGCATATATGAATGATTCATTGAACATTATGGAAAAACACTTTGAACG
>NW_007093808.1:0-848 GCF_000164805.1 Carlito syrichta
AAACAAGCTCTAAAAAAAATCTCAGGGAAGTCATAATTAGAGATGGGTAAGTTAAATACATATGATAAATTAATCAGGATGGTTTTAATCACCAATGCCATTTTTTTGTTTGTTTATCTAGCATAACCTAAAAGCGTGCTTTTTTTCTAAGTATAGACTAGAGAATGGACTGTGAATCAGGTTTTGAGGATGGCCTTGGTGCTTCTAAACAGATTTGGCAGAGAACAATGTGTTTAAAATGTCGCTGCAGGATGCAGCTACTTGAATGACTTTGCTGCCAACAACCACAACTCAACTTTTCTTTAAAGACCACCATTTCTCTATTACCAATCCTTCAAACAACCCTTAAAACAACCCTGCCTCTCAGTGTGCATATTTTCCCACTTTCCAGTCTCTATGCATCATTTTGCCATCCTATAGCCCCTTTTTCCCAAATGACAATCACGCAATGCAGGAACCACTTCCGATGCTTAGAAGCAGTTAAAAGAGAATGTATCCTGATATTAGATGTAAAACCTGGCCCTAAAATAAAGCCTTTATTAAACGCTTACTCTCAGCAGAAACAGAACAAAACACTACTCATCGTTTATCCTTTTGTTTTTCACAAAATCTTATGTAATAATCTTATTATCTCCAGGTTTTTTTGTTTTTTTTTTTTGAGTTGGAGTCTCACTCTGTCACCCAGGTTGGAGTGTGGTGGCTGTGGGCAGAGCTCATGTGATCCTGCTGCCGCAGCCTTCCAAGTAACTGGAATTATAGGCCTGTGCCCCACGCCTGGCTAATTTTTTGATTTATTGTAGAGATGAGCCTTGCCAGGTGCTTACGATTGTCTCAAACCCTTGGGCTCA
>NW_007093809.1:0-794 GCF_000164805.1 Carlito syrichta
CAACAGCCACTGCTTAGTTTGTCTTACAGTTTAGGGTAAGCACTTCTGTTTTTCCAGTTTTGCTCATCTTATTCAATTTTATATCGTAATTAATTTCCATATTTGTTTTATTTCTCATTAGACGGTCAGTTCTGTGAGATCGGTGACCATACCTTAGATGCAATTATGGAATATTTTGCAGTATGTGGCATTCAAAACATTTTGCTGGATGAAATGGAATTAAATATAAAGTAGTGTATGATTTTACTTTGGGAATAGTCACATGTGCTGTGTTAGGTAGTCCAAAACACATGTAGACATGATTTCATTTGGCTGGATTATCTACAGCTTCAGTAAATTTTTTCCTTTTTAAATGGTTTCTATCCTGATAAATTATATGATGATGGAGGTTGACCTGATAGATGCTTCTGGAAACTGACCTTGCCCTCACTTTCTTATACTGTGTTGACATTTTCACAAATATAAGTTAAAGTATTTAATCTTTTGAATTAGTTACTTATTATCACAGACTTTCATAGCAAATTATAGACTGTTCCTAAAATAGCCTATTATTAGAAATAAGATTTTATATAAATCTATGTGTGTGTGTCTGTGTATGTGTGTGTGTGTGTGTGTGATCTGCTTTAGCAACACATCATTTCTTCCTCTGAATTTCTGAAAAGAGAGGTTGGGTAGAGCAAAAAGACTCAAGAAATCAGTTAAAAGCGACAGTATCGAAGTCCTTCAAGGATGGTGGTAAACTGCATTCAGTTTTCTTATGCTATTAGAGGCCATGCCCAATTTTATCACTCTGA
>NW_007093810.1:0-1158 GCF_000164805.1 Carlito syrichta
TCAAATGATATGGAGGACTTTCTGACATCACACAACCTGCACAGGTTAAAACAAGACATCGAGACACTAAATAGACCAACCCGGGAAATTGACTCTGTCACATGAAAACTACCTACAAAAAGAAAGCCCTGGAACGAATGGCTTTCCATTAGAGTTCTGCAAAACATACAAGGAGGAGCCAATACCAATCCTATTGAAAGTATTTCAGGCAATTGAGAAAGATGGAATTCTCCCCAAATCATGTTACAAAGCTAATATTACATTGATACTCAAACTGGGTAAAAATTCAACAAAGAAAGAGAACAAAAGGCCAATATCCCTTATGAACACAAATGCAAAAATCCTCAACAAGATTCTAGTACATCGGATCCAAAAACACATCTCAAAAATCATCCACCATGATCAAGTGGGCTTCATCCCCAAATTACAGGGCTGGTTCAACATTCCCAAGATCATAAATGTCATTAAATACATTAACAGATGTAAAAACAAGAAACACATGATTATCTCATTAGATGCCCAAAAAACTCTTGATAAAATCCAGCATCTCTTCTTGATAAAAATCCTCAAATACTTAGGTTTAGAAGGAACATACCTCAAGATAGTAAGTGCCATCTATGGCAAACCAACAACTAACGCATTGCTAAATGGACAGAAACTAGAAACATTTCCCCTGAAAAGTGGAATAAGATAAAGTTGCCCACTCTCACCGCTCTTGTTCAATATTGTTCTGGAAGTCCTAGCTCGGGCAATTAGACAAGAGAAGGAAATAAGTGATATCCAAATAGGAAAAGAGGAAATCAATTATCCCTCTTTGCTGATGATATAATCTTATACCTTGAAAATACACGAAAATCTGTCAAAAATATGTTTGCACTGATAAAGGACTTTGGCAAAATCTCATAGTACAAAATAAATATGCAAAAGACAACTGCATCCCTATACACCAACAACAAGCAGGCGGAGATCCAAATAAAAAGCACAATCTCATTCTCAATAGCCACCCCAAAAATGAAATACCTCGACATCTTCCTAACCATAGAAGTGAAAGATCTTTACAATGAGAATTACAAAATACTGCTTAAAGAAATCCAAGAAGACATAAACAAATGAAAAAATATTCCATGCTCATGGATAGGAAGAATCAACATTGTTAAG
>NW_007093811.1:0-1119 GCF_000164805.1 Carlito syrichta
CGAGTCCAGCGGAACTGGAGTTTTAAATATTAATACTTCCTAAAGTGTTTTTTAATATATTTTTTTTGAGTTGGAGTCTCACTTTCTCACCCAAACTAGAGTGCAGTGGCCACTCCCGGTCACCGCAGCCTCGACCTGCTGGGCTTCGGCGATCCTTCCACCTCAGCCTTCCAAGTAGCTGGAACTACAGGCGCGCACTACCACGCCCAGCTGATTTTTTGATTTATTGTAGATATGAGGTCTTGCCTGCCCAGGCGTGTCTCAAACCCACGGGCTCAGACAATCCACTCACCTCAGCCTCCCAAGGTGCGGGATTACAGGCTGAGCCACCGACCCCACCTGTGTTTTTAAATTTTTAAAAATACTGCCTTTGATTTATATAGAAAAGTAAAAATTATGTCTTTTTAAATGTTGTCTTTTGTGTAGGTTAGAAGAGGGTAAGGAAAAGTTGCATAAAATAAATTTGCAAAAGTAATCTATTGAAGGATATACTTAGAGTGAATTTTGATATTTTCTTACCAGGTAAAAATAGTTACACAGCAATTAGAAGGAAGTAGAGATCTAACAACTAGTGGTAAAAGGAGTGTTCACACACACACGTACACTAATAGGTTTGTTTGTTTTTTGGCAGCAATTTCCTGTCTTGTTTTCTGCTCTCTAAACAAATAATTAGACCACACTATTGCTTTTTTGTAATATTTATCTTTTATTTGCAGTGAGTTCTACAAAATCCTGTGGTATAATCACCCACTTAACAGTGGTTTTCCAATACCAATTTAAACTCCAGATTCCCTTACCACCCTTTCCTTTTTCTCCCCAGAATATATTCTAAAACTATTTCCGTGGAACATGAATTCTGTGGAGCCGGGCTCTTTTCATATTTTAAAAGTTCATACCTCTAGCCGGGCTCAGTTGCTCAGCCTGTCATCCCGCGCTTTTGGGAGGCTGAGGTGAGTGGATTGCCTGAGTCTGCAGGTTCGAGACCCGCCTGGGCAGCGAGACTTCATCTCTACAATAAATCAAAAAATCAGCCAGGCATGGTAGCCCATGCCTGTAATTCTGTCTACTCGGAACGCTGAGCGGAAGGATCGCTGGAGCCCAGCAGGCGAGGCTACAGTA
>NW_007093812.1:0-895 GCF_000164805.1 Carlito syrichta
TCTACCCTCCAGTCTGGGCGACAGAGTGAGACTCCAACTCAAAAACAAAAAAAAAAGAAAAGAAATATTTGAATAACCTACATTAAGTTAATTTGTGTTCTAAAGAAAACCTGAGTTCTAAAAATCGGTTGACGCGTGTAATGCTCAGAATTTCTGTTAGCTTCTTGCCTGTTTGTGTGGTGGTGGCTACTGTGCACGTGCGTGAGAGGCAAGCATTCTAGCTGTCCTAGGAGTCTCTCTGAGAGGCTCCAGATCTGCTGGGAACACTGGGAGTGGCTGCGGGCTCTGACAATTCTGCTGCTAACAATTTTAAACAAAATAGATGATCCAGTCAACTTGGACTAACTCATTTTTCTATCTCCTCTGCCTTTCTTTGTATTGCTTGCTGAAAGGCAAGAAACTCAGGGAGAAAGAAATGCAAGTTAGAGTGTAGAGTGGGTCTCTGACTCCAAATGAAAAAATTATTGCAAGTCATTCCACTGTCAGACCCTTAAATTAGCATATGTGAGACCTCTGCCCTTATTTCTCTATTGCAAATAAGATTAGACAATCTCTTCTATCTACCACATATTGAACCTAAGGGGTAAGATATTTAGAGGAGGCAGTACCCTTGAAATGATGTTTTTATTCTATATTTCGATTTACTTAGTTTTTTTTTCTTCTTTTCTCTGATCCATTGTTTTCTTTTGCCAGTAATACCTGAGACTTCTTGCCATTTATTCTTTTTACATTAATCTTTATTTCCATTGTGTTGTCAATGTCAGGTTTTCTTAGTAGTGGTATTTTCTCTCTGTATTTTAAGTACTAAAAAATTGAGTTTCTGGCCTACAGATTTATTTCATCTACATTTCCTCATCACTCACAAATTCAGATAGCATCGTAAAATAAACCTGTA
>NW_007093813.1:0-1161 GCF_000164805.1 Carlito syrichta
CCCCAGGAGGGAATGGAGACTGTAGTTCCAAGGGGTGGGCATGGAGGGCATGGGGGGCTGTCACAGCCTAAGTCTGGGCTGGGTGCCCAGCTAGGGAGGGAGCTGACAGTGACTGAGTGCCCAGGCAGATCAGGGTATCCAGCAAGGGAACCCATATCTCCACAAGACAGTATGGAGGGGCTCCACAGGTGGTTGTGTGTGGCTTGGGGCCAGGTGAGATGGTGTAGCCAGGGAGGGAGCTGGGAGCTACACGTGGCTGGGGCCTGGGGTGAACAGCAGTGGCAGAGGGGCCACGGTAACCAGCCTTGTGTGGGACCAATGGTTTCCAGGTCTTGGACCAATGCAGCTGGTGGTGGGTGGGGGGATGGGGAAAGGAAAATAAGAGTCTTTATATGAACTCACTTTTGGAGAGTCTCACAGTGTCACCTGTGCCATTGCCATCTTAGCAGAACTCCCTTTTTCATATTTCTTTTTTGAGTTGGAGTCTCACTCTGTTGTCCAACCTGGAGTGCAGTGGCTGCTCCCGCCCACCACAGCCTCAACCTGCTGGGCTCTGGCGATCCTTCCGCCTCAACCTTCCGAGTAGCTGGAATTACAGGTGTGCGCTACCAAGCCCGGCTAATTTTTTGATTTATTGTAGAGATGAGGTCTTGCCTGCCCAGGCGGGCCTCGAACCTGCAGGCTCAGGCAATCCACTCACCTCAGCTTCCTAAAGGTGCGGAATTACAGGCTGAGCCAACAAGTCTGGCTATTTCACATTTCAAACAAATTTTGTAAGCCTCAAGGACACTTGAAATAAGGCTCTACTCCAAGGCAAGTCATGCCATATAATCTGAAAATCTGAAACTAAAGTTATTTACTTATTTATATACCCAAACAATATGCTATTATAACTGGGTCACATGAGGTTACTAATTTGAGATAACTCTAAAGTTGGAAATCTATAACTATGAAATGGACTTTTTTATTTTTCAGTTTGTTTCAAAGCTTTCTCGTCAGTTAATAGGGTAAAGGGGCTCTCCTTTTTAAAAGTTTTTATCATTTCATGTGTAGTTGGACGTTGAAAAAAAGAATGGAGCCAGATGACTATTGAATGTCAAAACATATTTGTGTTTATGCCCTTTGGGCAGACTTAGAGATCATCAGTGATTGAGTACTTCA
>NW_007093814.1:0-1451 GCF_000164805.1 Carlito syrichta
TACTAGTCTGTAATGATCTTTTGTATTTCTTTCAGGGTCAGATGTGACTTCATCTTTTGTGTATCTGATTGTGCCTATTTGGTTTTTTTCTCATTTTTTCTTGGTCAGTCTAGCTAGGGGACCATCGATCTTGTTTATCCTTTTGAAGAACCAGCTTTTTGTTTCATTGATTTTTTGTATTATCTTTTTGTCTTCTATGTCCTGGATTTGGGCTTTTATTTTGGTGATCTGGATTCTTCTGCTGAAATTAGGGTATTTGTGGTCTTGGTTTTCCAGCTTCTATAGGTGGCTTGTTAGGTTGTGAATTTCTGTTCCTTGCATTTTCTTCATGTGTGTTTGTAGTGATATAAATTCCCCTCTTACTACAGCTTTCAGGGCATCCCAGAGATTTTGGTAAGATGTTTCTTCATTTTCATTTGTTTCCAGGTATCTTTTGATCCCTGTTTTGATTTCGTCGTTGACCCAGGAGTTGTTTAGCATCATGCTGTTTAGTGTCCATGTCTTTGTGGGTTTTCGGGGGACTTTGTTGGTGTCAATGTTTAATTTTATTCCACTGTGGTCCAAGAAGGTGCTTGGTACAATTTCGGTCCTTTTAAATTTGCTTATGCTTGATTTATGGCCGAGTATGTGGTCGATCTTAGAATATGTTCCATGTGGTGATGAGTAGAATGCGTATTCTGTGGTCTTTGAATGGAGTGTCCTGTAGGTATCAATTAAGTCCATTTGGTCCAAAGTCACTTGGAGGTTCCGGATCTCCTTGCTGATTTTTTGTCCTGATGATCTGTCTAGGGTTGTGAGTGGGGTATTAAATCCCCAGTTATGATAGTGTTAGAGTCGATATCTTTCTTTAGTTTTCCAAGAAGTTGCTTTATGAAAGTTGGCGCACCTATGTTGGGTGCATATATGTTTAGGATAGATAATTCTTGTTGATGGATTGAGCCTTTTATCATTATGTAATGGCCTTCTGTATCTTTTTTTATTTTTAATAGCTTGAGGGCTATTTTGTCTGAAATTAAGACTGCTACTTCTCCTTTCTTTTGTATTCCGTTTGCCTGAAAATTTGTTTCCCATCCTCTTACTTTGAGTCTGTGGGTGTCCTTTCTAGTGAGGTGAGTCTCTTGAAGGCAATAGATTGTTGCCTGATGATATTTTTTCCATTTTGCCATTCTATGTCTTTTCAGTGGTGCATTTAGTCTGTTCACATTTAGGCTAATAATTGAAATGCAAGAGTTGATCCCTGTCATAAGGTTCTTACAGAGTTGTTCCTGCTGGTTTGTTGTCTTTCTTTTGGTTTTGGAGTTGGTTCATGTGTGTTTTTAATCTTTTGCCTGTACTCTTGTGAAGAATGTTGTTGTTCTTTTTTTCTTTTTCTTCTGTGTTCAGTACTTTCTTAAGTGTTTCTTGTAGAGGTGGTCTGGTGGCAGTGTAGGATCTTTGGGATTGGATATCTG
>NW_007093815.1:0-767 GCF_000164805.1 Carlito syrichta
GGAGTTTGCAGATCGCACACAAATATTACATTAGAAAAGAGAAACGGGCAAGAATCATCTCTCCAATACATCCAAAAATTAGCCGGGCGCGGTAGCACGCGCCTGTATTTAGAGCTACTTAGAAGGCTGAAGTTGAAGGATCGCCGGAGCCCAGCGGGTCGAGGCTGCGGTGGCCGGGAGCGGCCACTGCACTCTACTGTGGGCGACAGAGTGAGACTCCAGCTCCAAACCATAACAGAAAATAGCCAGGTTCCGTGACTCAGCCTGTAATCCTGCGATTGAGGAGGCTGCGGGGAGAGGACAACCTAAGCCCGCGGGTTCGAGACCCACCTGGGCAACTTGGGGAGTCCTCCTCTCTACAATAAATCAAGAAATCAGCCGGGTGTGGACGCACATGCCTGGAATGCCAGCCCTCGGAAGGCTGAAGCGGAAGGATCAATGGAGCCCAGCAGGTCGAGGTTGCGGTGGCCGGAGAGGCCACTGCATTCCGGTGCGGATCACAGAGTGAGACTCCAACTCAGCCCAGAGCCCACGGTACAGAGAAATGTGAACTGTTATTTGCTGGAGTGGAACCATGGCCTTAAGAACATTTTACTGAAACCTGCTAGTTATTGATGATGAATGCTTCTTTGCCTTAAATGGTGGACAACCAAAGTCTTCGACAACCAAAATATGAAATTCAAATTTCCAAGTGTAAATTATATTCAGATGAAAAAACATGCAGTAATTTCCATAAAAATTGTTGTACTCTGTGCCAGGTAACAGCA
>NW_007093817.1:0-750 GCF_000164805.1 Carlito syrichta
ATGTTATTATTCTATGATTTTAATTATAACTTGATTTAAAAACATTAAATACCTTTTTAGGATACTCAAAACCAATCAATTATTGAATACTGTGTTTAGGTACTATTCTACATACCCAGTGTATAGTGATGAATAAGTAGACAAGATCTTTCTCTTAAGAAATTTGTATTTTATAGTATATGCATAGGGGTTAATGGAGTGACTGGGGGTGCATAAACTACTAAACTTAAAAGTAAGGTAACAAATAAACAAGTGTCATATATTGATATAATTATTTGACAGCAGGTGGAAGATGTTGACAATAGGAGTATAGAAAAAAACACAAGGAATATAAAGCCAAGATTAAGAAGACAAATAGTTATAAGTAGACTTTATTCAATGAATTTTTAAAAAGAAAAATATAGCCGGACTCGGTGGCTCAGCCTGTAATCCCGCGCCTTTGGGAGGCTGAGGTGAGTGGATTGCTTGAGCCCGCGGGTTTGAGACCCGCCTGGGCAGCGAGACCTTATCTCTACAATAAATAAAAAATCAGCCGGGCGTGGTAGCGCGTGCCGTAATTCCGGCTACTTGGAAGGCTGAGGCGGAAGGATCGCTGGAGTCTAGCAGGCGAGGCTGCGGTGGCCGGGAGCGGCCACTGCACTCCAGTCTGGGTGACAGAGTGAGACTCCAACTCAAAAAAAAAGAAAAAAAGAAAGAAAAATACAACATTTATGTAGCTGAAAATAGGTGCTCATAGTATATAAATAAAAA
>NW_007093818.1:0-772 GCF_000164805.1 Carlito syrichta
GGTGACTCGATATAGAATTATCATAGTAGAAGAATGGGGTTGCAAGTTAGAGAGGAATGGGTTGAGTAGTGAATAGGGATTGAAAAAATTAGATGGTAAGGGATTCATGTAAATAGGAAGGAAAAATACATTTTGTAAATTGCTGAGCTTAATTTGGGATCATATTGTGAAATTTAATTGACCAATAATACCAAATAATACTTAATATTTTATGATACCTTACGATTTACAGAATAGACTCATATATTGCTTTTACTATAATCTATCTAATTTTAACTTTTTTTCTTTTGGCATTTTAGGGCCTTATTTTTGTTTCTCTTGATTCCTTCCTTTACTTGTTACACTATGACTAGTTCTTGCCTTTTTGTTTGTGACTCTGCCTCCTCTTTCTGGTTTAACTGCCTTTTTATGGTATTTGTTTTTGTATTTGTCTGTATCTTGTACCTGTGTATGTTCAGTTTCAGTGTGACTTACTTTTGGCCTAGAGTTGACTGAGCTCTTCAATCATGCAGATTTCCTGGGTCTTCTGAGCCACAGTACCTTACCTGTAAGCTGAGACATGTAAGCACATGACCAGACTATTACTAGGGACAACCCACAGTAAATGTTTAATAACTTTAGCTAAGCAATTTTTTCCTTTAAAAAATTCAAATATCTCTACAAATGTTAGCATATAAAGCCTATCAAGAAGCATCTCCTTAATGCAGCTTTATTTCCCATTCTCCCATGAAAAGTTAGCTGACTGTATTATTTTTTCAGAATTTCTGCAGAA
>NW_007093819.1:0-1214 GCF_000164805.1 Carlito syrichta
GATTTATTGTAGAGATGAGGTCTCGCCAAGTTACCCAGGCGGGTCTCGAACCTGCGGACTCAGGCAATCCACTCACCTCAGTCTCCCAAAGGCGTGGGATTACAGGCTGAACCACCGGACCCGGCCAGGCTTTTCTTTTGTATGACTAAATTCTAAGACAACATGATCTCTCTCTTATATTTCCTATAAACTTCCATGTCATCATTTTTCTCATTGAAAGGATTAAACTGAAAGTTGCTATAATTTTTAAAAAATTCCCCTTATCTTCTGATAGACGAAACCATCAATGGAAAGTCAAAAACTAAATAGCTGATCAATTAATAAATGTCCACTATTTCTTTGTTTGTTGTTTCAACTTTTTGAAGTAAATAATTCCAGTTATCTACATTTTAAAGATGAGATAAAATAAGCCTAAGCGAGCATAAGTGACTTGTATAAGTTAGAAGTCATGCGTGTATACTTTTAATAAGTTAATACATTCTACAACTAGGAAAAATACCATATGTATCAGATACCCAAAGTTGCTGTTTTTAATTCAAATTTATAGTAAGAAATGCACTTTATATCATGACCCAATGCAAACACACACTTATTCACTTATATATTTATCTCTGTATATATAACTTTATAGTATGTTTTATTCCTTATGTTTATTTTTACTTTAATTCCATGTAATTCAATTATATGTCTATTATAAAAATGCGGGTCATGACCTAATGAATTGATTTCATGACTCACTGATGGTGACCAATAGTTTGGAAAATCTGCTGTGCATGATATCATCTCTATGTCAATTTTGTACAATGCATTATGATCATCCAACTGACTAGAGAGTCTGTGATTACCTTCTGCAATGATATCACGGTTTCTCTGTCCTCCTGGAAGTGTTCTTTGTCACTGTTTCTCTATTCTCGTATAAAGGGAGCTATATAGACATATACATCTAGTAAACCTAATCCTTAGAAGTAATGTATATTCTTCTGTATCTTTATTTCAGATAAAGAGTTATCACTAACTCTTGAAAATGCTTAAGTTGTTGCATTTTATCTATTTGTGTTGAAATGTCAGTTTCAGTGTTTGTGTCTCACTTAGTATTTTCTGAGCATCTAGCATTCCCGGGCACTCCTCTATGTCCTGAGAGCACACAAAGGAACACATCAAGCAATAACCCTGCTCTCAGAGAGTTCACCTCTTATAATATGCATATTACTTTA
>NW_007093820.1:0-1327 GCF_000164805.1 Carlito syrichta
GTCCCTTAATCAGAGCTGCTGCCATTTCCTCACTTTACACATTTCATTTCCAGATAAGGTGATGTTTGAACAAAGGATTTTTTGACTACATACACATTTGAAAAATCACTGAGATACGTGATTGTCAGAGTTCTGACACTAGTATCCTCAGCTGGTTTCATGACACGCAAACTTCCAGTCTGAAGCACAGCAAATTAACACATATCCTTTCCAGGACCAGACAGTGGATCTTCTGGTCAGATACAGTGGGATATGTAATCATGTTCCTCAGTGTGGAACTGTTAAGTATTTGGTTGAATTTTATGATGAATATAATGTTAAATGGAAAGCTGGGATGACCAACCTGAACAAGGAGAATAATACATTCAAGTAAAAGTAATTCGCCTTTATTCTATTAATACCAATGAAGATAATTCATTTGAAAGTCTTCTTTGCATCAAAGCATTTAGGTTACAACACAAAGACTGAGCCTACAGTTTTGTAATGAAGGAGGACAAATACAGTGGTTGCAATAAGGTAGAATAATAATCTTTCCATATTATGTCACAAAACTCCCAATAGATGTGTGCAGGAGCACTAATTCAACATCACAGGAACAAACATTGCCACTATTTCTATAGTTTTTTGCTAACTTCACAAATGCATAATATATGCAAAACATACTATTGAGTTTCAGTTTCCATCCATCAAACTCAGTGTCAATTATGTCTGGTGTGGCATTATATCTAGTGTGGCACCGTGACTCATGCCTGTCATCCCAAAGCTTTAGAAGGCTGAGGTGTGAAGATTGCCTGAGGTTGGGAGATGAAGACCAGCCTAGGCGGCATAGAAGGACTCTGTCCCTACACAATTAAAAAAAATAGTGGATGAGATGGCATAATCCTTAGCCCAGCTACTGGAGAGGCTAAGGCAGGAAGATGGCTGGAGCCAAGGAGTTTGAGCCTGCAGGGAGTGTGATCACACCACTGCACCTCAATTTGAGTGACAGAGCAAGACTCCATTTTTAATGAACAATTATTAACAAAAGTAACAAAAAAATGTTATCACTGCTTCTTGGCATTTTTACCTGGAATAAGCTCTGGCATGCTTCTGGTAGCTACTTTGTTCTTGTCTACACAGAGGAAGAAAGAGTGAATACCACTGGTTCCCTACCAGGTTGTTTAAAGCCTCATTGAGTCTGTAGTCACTTCTGGGTGGCTTGCACCTAACTGAGCTATGGTGCTCTCTAATCTGTTAACATAAGAAGCTAAATAAAATAAGCTGCATTCAACCCCTCCCCCAGTGTGCTTCCCTCCAGGAAGATTTAAAGTCTTATCAGAGGGGTCTG
>NW_007093821.1:0-768 GCF_000164805.1 Carlito syrichta
GACTTCTTCCTCCCCATAGTAGTAGACATGGTACCCAATCGGTGGTGGGTACCCATTTCTCCCCACAATCCCTCTCTCCTTTAGCAGTGCCTGGTGTTGTTTGTGTTTGTGTGCCCAATGTTTAGGACCAGTTTATGAGCAAGAAAATGTGGAACATTATAGCACTCAGTAAATAATCTTTCAGTAACAGGACAGAATTGAAGAACAAAAACTGAAAGAGGCATGAGACTGGTTTCTAGTCTTACTTGCTAGAATTATGGTCTCCAGTTTCATTCATGTTTCTGCAAAGGACATGATTTTGTTCTTCTTTATGGCTGTGTAGTATTCCATTGTGTCCATGGACCACATTTTCTTCATCCAGACAACTTTTGACGAGCATCTGGGTTGGCTCCATGTTTTTGCTATTGTGAGTAGTGCTGCAGTGAACATGTTTGTGCAGGTGTGTTTTTGGTAGAATGATTTATGTTTCTCTGAAAGTGAGCTTGCTGTTGCTCCATTTTTAGTGCTTTGAGAAAACACTACACTGCTTTCTGAAAAGGTTGAACCAGCTTAATTCCCCCAAACAGTGTAGATGCATTCTCTTTTTTCTGCAGCATCGCCAGCACCTGTTGCTTTTATACTTTTTAATATCATGTTGGCTCTGTTTTAAATTGATCACCTGAGCCCAGCAGATTGAGTCTGTGATGGCTGTGAGCATGACACTGCACTCCAGCCTGGGTGACAGAGTGAGACTGCAACTCAAAAAAGTATTTAATTGATAATTAATTA
>NW_007093822.1:0-778 GCF_000164805.1 Carlito syrichta
AAATAAAGGAAGGATGAAAATGTCCTGAGGCTCACTCATGCATCAAACCTATGAAAGGTGGGTGTGGAATCATGGTGGCTTATGCAGCACAAGGGAACTCAAGACTTGGGCAACAATTCCTTTCAAAGTATCAATATTTACCTCCTGGAGCCTCTGCAAATATTTATACCCAGGAAGAAAAAAAATTTAGATGTTGACTTTAAAAAACGTGGAAGAAGTCTGAGGAATGATTAATGGCAGAATCTGTAAGTGGGCAGAAAGGGGTTCGCTGCTCAATTCCCTCGGCTTTTCTGGATATGTGAATTTTTCATAAGAATATGTCGCAGATGCCTGGCTCGGTGGCTCAGCATGTAATCCCGTGCCTTGGGAGGCTGAGGTGAGTAGATTGCCTGAGCCTGTGGGTTTGAGACCCGCCTGGGCAACTTGGCAAGACCTCATCTCTACATTAAATCACAAAATTAGCCGGATGTGGTAGCACCCAGAGGGTCGAGGCTGCAGTGGCCAGAAGTGGCCACCACACTCTAGTCTGGGGGACAGAGTGAGACTCCAACTCAAAAAAAAAATTACAATGTCGCAGAAAAGGTGTGAGAGGGAGAAACAGGCTATGTTTTTGTTTTTTTTTTTTAAAGACAGGCCGGTCTTGGTGGCTCAGCCTGTCATCCCAGTTCTTTACAAGGCCAAGGTGACTGGATTGTCTGAGCCCATAAGTTCAAGACCCACCCGGGCAACTTGGAGGGACCTCATCTCTACCAAAAATCAAAAATTACTGGGCATGGTA
>NW_007093823.1:0-902 GCF_000164805.1 Carlito syrichta
CAAATTTTCCATAAAGTCTTAAAACCAGTTTAAAAATCAACTTGGCTCAAAGACTGGCAGATCATGGATGCACCTCCTCTGCCGCCCACACCCGAGTGCTCTGAAGATCCGGCTACATCCTGGGATCCCAAACCTGTCATTCCCAGCTTGCCGACTGTCCGAGCTTTCCCACAGGCGAGTCCCAGTCACCTCTTCCTCCAAGCTTCGCATGGTCTCGCCAGCTGCACAGGATACCTGCCTCGGTTCCTGGAGCCCTGGTGCTATGGGTCCCAAGGCAGCCGGCTCTTCTGATCCAGGGCACTGACGTGGGGTGGGGGTGGGCGGCTTTGGAAGGAGGCTCAGTTTCAGCTGCGCTGGGTCCCTGGGTCTGGCTGTGAATGGCTCCTTGGCTCCTCTCTGGCACAGGGAGAACCGGGCTGTGGCTGGGTGCAGTTGGCTCCAGGTAGAGTCAGCCTCCTGAGAAGTGGCTGGGCTGCCTGAACTGCCCCTGTGAGAAGGGGCGGGGTTGGAGTGTCTTGGGTTGGGATCTTTTCCAGCTGAGCGACTCAGCCCACACTTCTGGGCCTTCAGGGTTTGATGACCGAGCCTTGCAGCCTCTGCTCTGGAGCCAGGAGCCCCACAGGACCCGGGTCATACCTTTTCTTTGACTTAAACCCTTGGGTTGCTGGAGAGGTCACCCTGGATGCCAGGGAGGCTTAGTTGGAGAGTTCCCTTGCATTTTAGAGAGAAATTATGACCTCTTTTAAGGGTCCCTAAGCAGAGCCCTCCTCCCAGCTAGGACATACGGGACCACGGAGCCCTGGGCTCACCAAACCCTCAATGGGAGGGAACAAAGTGGCAGAGTTGTGGGAAGTAAATTCCAGGCTGGGCCGAGCCACAGTTTCTCCAACCATACCCCCATC
>NW_007093824.1:0-1007 GCF_000164805.1 Carlito syrichta
TAAAAAAGGCTACCACCATCTGCTGCCTATTGTTATTACAATACATAGAGTAGTACCTGGATTTTACGCAAAATCAGGGAGAGAAAACGGAAACCTGGTAGGATAAAGCCACAGTCATACTGAAAATGTGAGCACACAAGCAGACACACACTCATACGCTATGTAAATTTTTTGTTTCTTTTCAGGGAAATTAGAGTGTGGACTTCCCAGCTAAGTGCCCTTCTCCTGAATACCAAGGGAGTTGACCACTAGCTCAATAACTTCCAGGTGATTTTTTTTTTTTTGAGTTGGAGTCTCACTCTGTTGCCCAGACTAGAGTGCAGTGGCAGCTCCCGGCCACCGCAGCCTCGACCTGCTGGGCTCCGGCGATCCTTCCACCTCAGCCTTCCAAGTAGCTGGAATTACAGGCATGGGCTACCACGCCCAGCTGATTTTTTGATTTATTGTAGAGATGAGGTCTCGCCTGCCCAGGCGGGTCTCAAACCCGCGGGCTCAGGCAATCCACTCACCTCAGCATCCTAAAGAAGCGGGATTACAGGCTGAGCCACCAAGCCCAGCTTCCAGGTGATTTTTGTTCCCCCCTCATTCTATTTTGTGTTTAAGCCAGAAAGCAAATACCCCATTTGTATCAAATTATGTATGACAGTGTGGGAGGGGTGGGTCTATACTTCTATAAAAGCCCCAAAATTCAAGCAATTGTGTTTAATCACCAGCACCACTTTCATTCCAAATACAAAGGTGATTTCTGTTTTGAAAGTTAATTTCTCTCAATTTTATTTGCCTAGTAGTGAAGAATTCAGAGAAGATTACCCCAGAAAGTTTTGAAGCACTTGTTTAAAAAGTACGTTTCACCGCTATGGTATCAGTTTCTTGAATGTAGAAGAGACAAAAGCAAAACACAAAGCCAAAAAGAAACATCAACAAAAAGAGAAAGCAAAAAAGTGAACAATAAAAATCTGTCTGTGAAACCAACTTTAGTTTCACTGCAAATGAAGAGTTGTGTTTTT
>NW_007093825.1:0-876 GCF_000164805.1 Carlito syrichta
TTTGATTTGACCTGTCCGTCTCCTATCCAAAGCCATTGCTCTTCCGTTGGCATTTACGAGGAAGAGCTGACAGGCTGGGCTTGCTGGCTGTGAGTGTGCATCAGCTTGGGAAATGCCGCGTCAAAGGTTTACTGCATTGTGATGTGTTTTCCAGTCGTTTGATTCCTGTGTGCTGTACGGTGGAATACACGATTCTCAAGGTACGGCTTGAATGAGCATAGCCGAGCATGTTATGTCGATACTTCACATGTAGGAATGAGCATGTCAATGGTGTCAGACTGAGTGAAATGAGTGCTCCACACTCACTTGTAGAAAAGCACTGCTTGCCTTCTGCTTGAGCCCTAAAACGTTTTACCCCTTGGCGTTTCTGTAGGCTAGGAAATGCAGTCACTCTCGCGCTGGCCTTGCTGAATAAGCGTAGACGGCCTGTGTGAGGCTTGTTGTGCATGTGCATCTTCCCGGGGCAGGAGCTTTTCAAAATGTGCAGCGCTCTTTATGGGCTATCTATGTTATTCTCACTTGGTGCATGCTGCAACACATGAGTCTGAGTCTCGCGGTTTCCTTCTCCTTTGGACTTCGGCTCTGCAGAGTGCCTCTGTGTGACCTAAGAGTTCTCTCATAGGACACGCTTTGCCCATGTGCAGCTCTACGCTGCCCCCCAGGGGGCGATGGGAACCCCACAGTGGAGCAAGAAGGCATTACTTGGTGAATTCCCTGGGTGCATTCTGAAATGTTTCTCCTTTTCAAATTTTTGTGCGGGAGGATACACAATTGATCTGCCAAACGCATTGACGGAAACGAGCTGACTGCCTTGGTGGTGCTTGTTTCGAATGTCCGTCTCCCTTGGAAAGTGCTGTGTGAGAAGTGTGCTGCACG
>NW_007093826.1:0-837 GCF_000164805.1 Carlito syrichta
CTAGACAGGCGAGACCTCATCTCTACAATAAATCAAAAAATTAGCCAGGCATGGTAGTGCACGCCTGTAGTTCCAGTTCCTTGGAAGGCTGAGGCGGAAGGATCGCCGGAGCCCAGCAGGTCGAGGCTGCGGTAGCTGGGACCGGCCACTGCACTGCAGTCTGGGTGACAGAGTGAGACTCCAACTCAAAAAAAAAAACCAAAAAACATATCAAGCCAAAAATAACCTTTCTCAAAGTCACAGCGACTACTTTTCTTGGCTTCATGCCATACTTGACCTCACATTCTGCTATGGTGGTCAAATTATTCCATTGTTTTCTTAGGCAAACCTCTGTTTGCACACTGGATCCTGTCCATTCAAGGATGTGACATCTGCAATGGGCTTCTTCATTTCAAATCAACATCATCAGTATTTCCCTCTCAGCTGAATTGTTGTGACAACATGCAGCAATATCCCCATCCAAAACACTCATAAAATCTTTTGAATTTGAATCCTCTTTTAAAGAAATTATCTGATTTCATTGCTCTCATTTTTATAATACTTCATTGAAGGAATGTTTACTTTTACTCTCCTTACTTCCCCTCTTCTCATGCCCATTTGACTTTACCACAAATTTTTGCTTGGCTAAGTTCAGTAAATCTGCTATGAGTGTGTTAGGATACCAATAATCCCTTTATTGTGAAAGCTGGGGTTGCTTTTATTTCTGATTTTATTTGTTACTCAATTTATTGCAATATTTGGCCTAGTTGATCCCTCGCTCATTCTTTAAACACTTTCTTTCCTTTGATCTGGCCCCCAATTTCTCTCACCAAACATGTGTTGCTGATTCTTATCTTT
>NW_007093827.1:0-839 GCF_000164805.1 Carlito syrichta
CCAGTCAAGGCTGCGGTGGCTGGGAGTGGCCACTGCACTCCAGCCTGGGTGACAGAGACTCCAACTCAAAAAAAAAACACAACAAAAAACTAAGTTGTCAAGAAAGCTTAGAAGCAAAGTACACACTGTTGCGAGAGTATTGTTTAAAAACATTTTACTCATTAAGTGAGGTGTGTTGATGTTTATCAAGAACTACTGTACTGACTTAAAATACTGCTCCATGTGGCAGGGTCCAGACTGATTCCCCCCAACAGCAGGCTTGAAATGCTTGGAAAACCTGTTTTTCTGCTAGTCCAAATCCTTCCTCTCCTACTCTCCTCTCCTTTCTGAGGAGAAGTCTTTTCTCAAGATGATTTAAATAAGGAAGTATGATCTGCTTTTAAGAGGAATTTTACTCTACCAAAGTACTGCCATATCCCAGCCTTCAGAGCTCAAACCCATGAAATCATACTCATCTGATGAAATCACATGTAGGATACCAGCAGTCCAGGCCTGGGGGAACTTTGCCATGCTGGCAAAGTCTCTCTGTCTACCTGAAAATGAAGAGCATTTCTCTATGTCTTGTCTGTAACTCTTGGTTTCCTATCTTCAACCAGTGACTTTGAAAGTGCCTGAAAACAAGGAGTAATCACACCTACTCATAGTTCCTCATATCTACTACCATACAGAGAACACAAACTCATCCTCCAAAGAAGCTATGATATTTATAGAATCACAGCACTGCTAAAATAATTGCATCATATTTGAATCACTTTTACAACTACATTTTTAGACTAAAGTATCTGCAATCAGTATATTCTGGCATCTCCATGGGTCATATTTGCTTTGCATGTATGTAA
>NW_007093828.1:0-866 GCF_000164805.1 Carlito syrichta
TTCGGTGGATACTGGGATCTGCAGATAAATTCTGAATCAGAGCTCCCCCCTCAACTAAATCTCAAAACAGTAAAAAAATACAGCCCCAACCCACAGTCCAGCCTCAAAAGTGAACAAAGCCAGAGGATGCTCATAAGGAAGAACAGGAGATTGGACAAAAAGAAGTAAAAGCAATCCCACATTTCCTGAAAAACAGAATTAAAGAAGGGGAGGGAAAGGGGGAGAGAAAAATCTGCACAAATGAAGAAAAATGAAAAGAAGAATATGGGTATATTACAGACTCCTGGGAGGTCAGACACTGAGAAAACTGACTTCAGAATGCAAACAATGAAAAGCCCCCAGAATGACTGATCTCAAACTACAAACCCAGATATCAAGACATTAATGGAGAGATTAAAAAGAAAGAGAACTACAGGCCAATATCTTTGATGAACATAGATGCTAAAATTCTCAACAAGATCCTAGCAAATCGGATTAAATAACACCTCTCAAAAATCATCCAACATGACCAAGTAGGCTTCATCCCTGGGATGCAAGCCTGGTTCATCATTCACAAGATCATAAATATAATTAAATACATCAACAGACATCAAAGCAAAAGCTACACGATTATAGCATTAGATGCAGAGAAAGTTTTTGATAAAATCCAGCACCACTTCTTGATAAAAATTCCCAAACATCTAGGCATACATGGAACATACCTCAAAATAGTAAAAGCCATCTATGAGACACCCACAGTCAGCATATTCCTAAACAAACAAAAATTGGAAACCATCTCCCCTGAAAACTGTAACAAGACAAGGATGCCCACTCTCACCCCTCCTGTTCACTATAGTTTTGGAAGTCCTGGTTAGAGCAATCAGAAA
>NW_007093829.1:0-1452 GCF_000164805.1 Carlito syrichta
CTGCCATCTCTTGTTCCAACCAGCAGGAGTCATACAAGTGCATTCCTGAGTATTTAAAATGTCATCATATAGGCAACTTCATCTTATATTTTGTAGGAGAGAACAGTATCAAAGGATGCTGCAGAGCTAGTCTCTGGGGTCCCTAAGTGTTCAAGGTCTTTAAGTAGATGTTAAGATATTATGTTTTCATTTTGATAAAATTGTGTAAGTCTGTTAGGGACAAGGTACTTATGAAGGATGGCCACAGCATTTCCATGTCTGTGGTGCATTTTGGTTTATGATCACTACATTGCCAAGATGTACACTTATGATTATTGTGGGCTAATGGCAAGAAGTAGAGACCACTGACATGGAAATACTAATAATTCCTTCATGCCAAGTAAATGCTGGAGAACTTCACAATTTGTACAAATAGGAGTTTTACAAAAGTTCTTTTTTAACTTTAAAACTTTTTTTATTTTAAAATTTTGGGGTACATTTCAGGGTTAGGTATACAAATATTCACTGTGCAGGTACCCTTGTTGATGAGGTGTGCCCCCCTTCCCCAGGCAGATTTCTATTCAAGAAGAGTGGTGGATAGTTGGTCCTTACCATGACATCAGATAACATAGGCTATGTCAGATATACAAGGTAATCTGTGCAATTTCACAGTTACATATTTACTTTGAGATTGTTAATTTAGTTACAGCAAACAGCATCATTCATCACATTGAATTTATATTGTCAATTTGAGTTTTATCGTGTCATACTCTTAAATTTTTAATTTTTAATTTGCTTTGGTTTCATGCCATTTTAAGAAATATAAGCATACGATGTTTATCAATGCTTTTAAGTTTATATATATTTAAGCAAAGTTATTATAAATACAACTTAAGCCAAGGTTGGAAGCTAAGAAAACTCTCCCTTCCTAAGAAACCATGACATATTAGTCAAGCTAGAGAGACAATGAACATCCCTTTTCAAGAGGTTACCCCTTGTTTTCAAATATATTCTCCATAAAGCAGCAGGAGGAGGCACATAGCTGACTTCAGAAGAAGGCATCCTTTGTAGGAGCCTGTATTGGTGTTTCTCTCAGATTCCCTTTATTAGACCAGTTCCCCTGTCTCTCAGCTACTGTGAATGATGGCTGCTAAGGACTCATGGCTGCCCTCTTCTCTGGAGAAATGGTGTCAGACAAAAGAGAAATCACATAAGAGAATACACTTTCCTCTCCCAGCCAAGGACACTCCACAGTCATTGACTGGCTAACTTAAGGATACAAAACCCTAGGCCTCTTGACTCAAGGTGGGCTCATCTCAGTTAAAATTTATGCCCCAAAGCTCTCCAATGAGATTAACAAAAGCTAAACTCAAAATGAGATCACATCTTGCCTAGCTTCTTTTCCTTCTTTGCTTTACTTGCTCTTTCTCCTGAGAGCACATCCCAGCATGCACCCAAATTCCTATCTTAGTT
>NW_007093830.1:0-1118 GCF_000164805.1 Carlito syrichta
CTGAGATAACACACCTGCCCACACATGCTGAGTGTTCAATTGTTTTTTTGTTTGTTTGTTTTTTGAGTTAGAGTCTCACTCTGTCGCCCAGACTGGAGTGCACTGGCTGATTCCGGCCACCACAACCTCGACCTGCTGGGTTCCAGCGATCCTTCCGCCTCAGTCTTCCAAGTAGCTGGAACTACAGGCACGTGCTACCACGCCTGGCTAATTTTTAATTTATTGTAGAGATGAGGTCTCGCCAAGTTGCCCAGGCAGGTCTCGAACCCGCGGTCTCAGGCAATCCACTCACCTCAGCCTCCCAAAGTGCTGGGATTACAGACTGAGCCACCGAGCCTGGCATTTTTTTTTTAACCAAAAACGACATGACCCCCATGCCTCACCCTCCCTATACACCCAATCTTGCTCCGAGTGACTTTTTTTTTGTTTCCCCAGATGAAAAAATCCTCAAAAGGAAATGTTTTAATGATGAGGTGAAAGAGAAAACAGTAGAAGCGCTAAGTCATCAAAATTCACAAGTTCAAAAACTGTTTAGAACACAGGAAATAGTATCTTGATAGGCGTATTGCATCAAACAGAGTACTTTAAAAGTGACTGCATTTTAAACATGCAAAAATAAACATGCACATTTTATAAATAAATTCCAGGTATTTGGGGGTCCCTCCTCTTAGTTCAAGAAGATGTGTATAGGTGCCAAGTTGACAAGGGGTGAATTGTGATGGTGAATTTCATGTGTCAACTTGACTGGATGGAGGAATGTTCAGCTAGCTGGTAAAACCATTCCCGGGTGTGTCTGTGAGGATGTCTCTGGAAGAGATTAGCATTTGAGTCAGTATACTGAGAAGAGAAGACCGGCTGTCACCGGTTTGGCTGGCCATTATCCAGTTCCTTGAATCCCAGAGTAGAACAGGCATAGAAAGGATCAATTGTTGCCTCCTTGAGCTGGTATATCTAAATTCTCCACCCTTGGGCATTAGAGCTCCTGATTTTGGGGCCTTCAAACTCTGAGATTGCTAGCAAGGCTATCCACTCCCCAAAGTTTTCAGACAATTGCTTACGAGGGGGGACAAAAAGAAAACCGGAATTATCTTTTTGAGGGTGAACCCCATGTAGCACAG
>NW_007093831.1:0-898 GCF_000164805.1 Carlito syrichta
GGCATTGTCAGTGTTAGGTTTGGGGCTCCCATACAAGAATATGTAGTACTTGATATTATTCAGCATCAATTTTTAGTTAGATGCACACATTTATCTTAAATTAATTTTATTACATTTATTCAGCTATTTTAATGATAGCTATACTGTAAAGGTACTATTGATGAAAAACCCATATATACAGCAAGTAGATTTTAACAGCCAAATGTTTTTGTTTTGCTGGAGCCTATCATTCTATCAAATACATGAATATGAAGTTTCCAAGAAAATAGATACTGTATTCCCATGGTAAAGAAGAATTTATCTTAAAAATAACCAAAGAAAAATGAGATACAGACAGTAATCAAACATTTAAAAACACCTCAGCCGAGCTCGGTGGCTCACCTTGTAATCCCACGCCTTTGGGAGGCTGAGGTGAGTGGATTGCCTGAGTCCGTGGGTTCGAGACCCGCCTGGGCAGACAAGACCTCATCTCTACAATAAATAAAAAAAAATTTAGCTGGACGTGGTAGCACGTGCCTGTAGTTCTGGCTACTTGGAAGGCTGAGGAGGAAGTGTCGCCAGAGCCCTCGCAAGTTGAGGCTGCAGTGGCCAGGAGCGGCCACTGTACTCCAGTCTGGGTGACAGAGTGAGACTCCAACTCAAAAAAAACCCAAAACCCAAAAACCAAAAAACAATAAATAAAAACACCTCAACAATGATGAAAGTATCCAATCTGATGAAATGGCTGAAAGCCATTAATTAAGATATTACACGCTTTAGTCACACAAAATCCACCACTGATAATATATGATTTATTATAATGACTGAGATTTATTCTCAATGATTATGAACACCTGAAATGTATAAAACTAGATCAAGTGAAAAAGTTATATCATTTCCCATACTTACCTATACCAGA
>NW_007093832.1:0-1362 GCF_000164805.1 Carlito syrichta
AAAATTGAGAAATAATAAAGTTGTTTTCAGAATGAAGCATTGTATGTATGTGTGAATGTAGGTGTGTCCAGGTGCTGACATACCTGTGTTTGCCTGCTGTGGGGAGGAAGGCAGGGACTAGGCAGCCAGGAACAGACACAGGGCTAGAGGGCTCTAACAGCCACTCACTGGCCTTACCAGCTGACCCCAGGATGATGAGTGCAGTGAGAAAATTCCGTCCTGAAGCTGAACCAAACAAGCTGGACCTCAGAGCATGAAATTCATGCATGGTCCTGGGAGAGCTCTTCTATGGTACATCTTGAAAACGTTAGGAGTTCCCTCTAGGTGGGAGTGAGGGAAGGACAATTTGATGTCATATTGCAGGCTCTATAGACAGTCTATGTTTTATAGTAAGTTGTTGCTTGAGAAAAACTAGCCCACTTTCTCAAGATACAATAATTGGCTTAATCAAACCAAGTCTATCTGGCTTCAGGGCACGTTCTGTTTTTGTGTGCCACACCTCACTACCTCATCATGAATGAACTTGGAACATTTGCTAAGGAGAGGTGAGTTTTCCTGGTGTCATCTCTGATTAAATTCTGTGGTTTCTCCAGACAATTATATATCTGGGTGGTGTAATAATATCTGGGCTCATTCCTATTCTGAGACCAGAGGAGGATTCTAAATGATCTAAAAGACTTTTTTCCCCTTCTACAATTTACTCTTCCTTTAAAATAACTTTGGTGCCACCATGTTAAACAGATCATGAAGTAGGAGAGATAAATAAAACTCCCCGCTGGCATAGAATCATTAGATTTGGAAGTGACCTTAGAGTATCTCTATTCCTAATGCAGACTTTCTCTTCTCTTTCATGGACCAGTTTCATTCAGTCCTGCTTGAACACCCTGGGGATTTCACTATTGTGAGCAAATCAGGTAGGAACTCTATGGACAAGATTAGGAGAGGCTAGGTCAGATATGAAAACAAATGCCCCTAAATTCTCAGCAGATAAATCATTTTTTTAGTTAAATACTCCAAGTCCCTCACTTGATGGATAGCTCTCCACTTGAGTTGTCATCATTCTCACTCAGGGACACAGGTTGCCAGAGGAGTTGCTCGAGAATTGCAGGTGCCTTGGTGGGCAGGGAGGGAAAGAGCATGGCAAAACTCACAGTGGTCTTAGTCTCCACCAGAAAGTGATGTCTGTCACTGGCCAGAACAAGTCACCTGAGCATGTCTGACTTCAAGAGGGAAGGAGTGGGTTCTGGTGGGGTGCAGCAAATCTTAATGAACAGCAATACAGCAACCACAAAGATCTCTGGTTCTTTCAGAAATCTTTCTATTGTTTGGAGCAATCTTTCTACCAGGAAGCTCAGATTCCAC
>NW_007093833.1:0-1460 GCF_000164805.1 Carlito syrichta
AAGTCACCCTCTATGTAGCAAACACAGTGACATTTATAATTTGTTTTCTCAGCATACTTTCCAACTGCCTTTTATTGGGGCCTCTGTGTAATTTTTCTTTGCTGCATGTGAACCTTGTGCAGAAATCAATCATGTTACCTAATCCAGGCCACTGCTATTGTTACAAGAATGGGCATATCAGCCAAGCAATGATAAAGTGAAGTCTTCCCTGAAATTGACATTAAAAAAATAATAATAGAGAGATGGAGGTGAGGAAAGAGGGGAAAAGATTGAGATTGTCTTTAGACTGGTGTGACTAAGCTTGGAAGATGTATGTTTGTGGTGCTACTGGTCATCTTATCTTGTCCAAGACTTGGATAGAACCCTACCTACAGCAGGAAACCAAGAAAACAAAAGACAAAAGATGGAGAGGAATCAATTAGCTTAATGACATTCTTTAAGACTCTACATCCACTTACAACTAAAGTCCATTCTTAGATTTCTCAGTTATGTGAACCTTTTTTCTTAAATTAGTCTGAGTCAAATTTATTTCACTTGTAACTGGGAAAAAACTCAATTAACACATGCAATAAATCTCAACTCCTTCATTTGAAAAATGCAAATAATATTATAAAACATTTCCTAGCTTTATTCATAGGATTAAGCAATATAACTTATATAACAAGTTTGGTTCACTCTCAGGCATATAAGTACTTAGTATGTACTAATTTTTATTAGCCATTATTACTAATTAGTCATAAAGAGTACTACTGCCCTTTGGTAACAGTAATATTTTAAAAATTGATATTCTAAGACTATTATATCATTATATCAGATTTCTATACTCTCAAAAGGAAGCTACAACTGAAACTTATGAAGATTTTACTTACACACATAAAGGAGATTATTTACTTTGCAAATATTTCTATGTTGTAATCAGTGCACTAGATAATTATTCTCTTGATTTGGAAGTCATTGCAAGTCTTTATAGATCATCATTGTATATTATTAAAATCAAACACGTAAGAAAATTATTCTTAGGTAACTGAACTTCTACTACAAGTCATAACTTTGAGTTTATAGGAGACAATCTTATTTGAGTCCTAAGGATTTTTTTAAAATAAATTACCCCAAGTTCAAGGACAATATTTCATTCCAACCATATGGCACCTAACATATTAATGACAGGAACACTATGATGACTATCAAATTATGCCAATGAAATAAAAGATAACTAGTTGGATGCAAGTAGACACAGACTTTAAAATTCCATAAGTTAATCATTGATTTTTGGAAAATTTGATCCCTAGATTGCACAGTAACAATTCAGCAATGACACATGGAAATAAATCAAGAAGACACAAGTGTTATGGAGACATTGTTCTACATTTCTACAGACATGTTGAACGATCTTTTATAGATTTGGTCTATTAGTTCCTTTGAAAAATCCTCTTTGACTTATTCACTTAATTCAATAATAA
>NW_007093834.1:0-901 GCF_000164805.1 Carlito syrichta
CCTTTAAAATTATGAGTGATCCATCCTCAAACAGCTTGTAGATTTCCTGCTAGGGTACCCCATTTCCACACTTTTGTGACCCTAAATAACTCCCCATTGAGAACTGATTTTGAGTGGTTGGGAAGAGGAAAAACTTCCTCTTTCCGACCCCTAATGCCTCTACCTACTTGTAGCTTCTTAGAATTCCTTTTAACAAAGGACCACATTTTTTATTCCATAAAAATACTTGAAATACAAATATTTGTGTAATTGAAAAAAAAAACTCAATACAAATCTGCTGACTTAAGTCACAATAAGGGGGAAATAGCTTATCAAATCTTTTCCAGGGATAGGTTCTGATGGTTCCATGGAGGAAAAAGGCACTGGGGAGAGTAGAACAAATGTTGTCTAATTTACATTTTTGCTTGAGGCTGCCCTGTTTCTGAATTTAGTGCAAGTATCCACCTGATCAGCACCCAGGGATTTGTTCTTAGCACTTAGAACTCTATCTGCTCTTTCCTTCCACTACCAGAACCTCACCTCCTCCTCCTCCTCCTGCATGCTTTTTGGCCCCCAACCATCACTCTACCAAATACAGTTCTGGCTTAGTCCTTGCCTGTCTCAAAGAGGCCATTCTGAATGGAATATAACACTAATCAAGAAAATTTTTAGATAACTGTGATCAAGCTGATTAGGAAAGGACTCCAGTTTTACTTAAAGACAGGGTTACTGGTCAGTTTCCCCAGGAGTAGACTTTGAGATGGCAGTAGGAGGTTTATTGCAGAGCATGCTCAGAATCAACACACCTGAGGGACCCTGGGAAGCGGAGTGGGGTAGATTGGGGGGATGGAGGGCAAAAACTGACATGCAGTGGAGTTGCAGCAAAGGTTTCAGCCCATCCTATAGGGAGGTCAAAAGTTGA
>NW_007093835.1:0-866 GCF_000164805.1 Carlito syrichta
TCATGAAAACACCAAGGAGTGTAAATTTATAACACTCCCAACTTCTTTCAAATTTTCCATGTCATTTCTCTTGCTGTCAGTATATCTCACATGCATGACTGATGCCCTGAAGTGCTTCTCTTCCAATGTAAGATTAAGAAAAATCCTCTTTCTAACTCTGTCCATTTAGCTTTCCTTCTCTCCTCTCCCATCCTCTGTCTGTCCCAAGCCTTTGTCCTGGAGTTCACTTGGATTCTATGCTCACTTTAATGTTCCCCTTGCCCTACTCCACAGAAGAGTGGACTCTGCTGCATCTCTCATCCCCACCTCCCAATGAAAAAGCATTATCAGCTGAGCTTGGTGGCTCAACCTGTAATCCCATGCCTTGGGAGGCTGAGGTGAGTGGATTGCCTGAGCCCACGGGTTCGAGACCTGCCTGGGCAACTTGGCGAGACCTCATCTCTACAATAAATAAAAAAAATCAGCCAGGCTTGGTAGCGCGTGCCTGTAATTCTGGCTACTTGGAAGGCTGAGGTGGAAGGATCACTGCAGCCCAGTGGGTCGAGGCTGCAGTGGCCGGAAGCAGCCACTGCACTCCAGTCTGGGTGACATAGTGAGACTCTAACTCAAAAAGAAAAAGCATTGTCTATTTGTTTGGCACAATTTCTATTGACAACCATCTTGTAACAAGGTGAGGGTCAATTTGAAACCAAGAAGGGAAGGGCCCAGGAGAAGAGGCCTAGGTCCTGATTGTCCTATGCCTAGAGCCCATCCTACCCAAGGAGTTCCAGAAGTGTGAGGTGAAAAGTATTGTTCAAGCCCATTTGAATCAGACTTCTCTCCCTTGTAAGCAATGACATCCTAACAAATGCACTAATTTTTGTGTG
>NW_007093836.1:0-676 GCF_000164805.1 Carlito syrichta
ATGGTGATTTGCAAGTGCACCTGCCACACTTCCCTGAGTACTCAGCAGTTTTTACCCAAAACGGCATGACTTCCATGCCCACCCTTCCCACTCACCTGATCTCAAGTGACTTTTTATTGTTTCTCTGGATAAAAAAGTCCTCAAAGGGAAATATTTTGCTGATGTGGAAGAGGCCAAACAAATGAACAAAAGGCAGAAACTCTAAAAGACTTCAAGGTGGACTAGTTCAAAAACTGTTCTGAGCAATGGAAAAAGCATCTCAGTAGGTGTATTGCATCAAAGAGTACTTCAAAGGTGAGACTGAAGTTTTAACATGTAAGATTAAATATGTAATAATTTTTTGTAAGTAAATTTCTATATTTAGAAGGGGGCTCCTCTCTTGTACCTCTGAAGTAGAACATTGTTAGTGTGTCTCTGGCCTTGTCAGCTGAAAGCAAACCACTCCTGGTGGACATTAGGACCAGGTGTGTAGAAAAATCATCCTCCAGGTTAGATCAGAAGCTGCACATCAGTGCCAGGGAATGTGTTAATTTACTGCAGCCATGAAGCTTGCCATCTGGCACAGCAGCTACAATCAAAGTCACCTTGGTTAAGCTTATGCCAACCCACTGCCATTCTTCAAGATCTATCTGTCTTCTGCATAGACCAGACAGGAGAGTTGAATGGGGATGTGGTG
>NW_007093837.1:0-718 GCF_000164805.1 Carlito syrichta
CAAAATCTCTGGGATGCCTTAAAAGCTGTAATAAGAGGGGAATTTATATCCCTACAAACACACATGAGGAAAATGGAAGGAACAGAAATTGACAACCTAACAAGCCACCTAAAGAAGCTGGAAAAGCAAGACCACAAAAACCCTAATTTCAGCAGAAGAATCCAGATCACCAAAATAAAAGCCCAAATCCAGGACATAGAAGACAAAAAGATAATACAAAAAGTCAATGAAACAAAAAGCTGGTTCTTCGAAAGGGTAAACAAGATTGATGGTCCCCTAGCTAGACTGACCAAGAAAAAAGGAGAAAAAAACCAAATAAGCAAAATCAGAAACACAAAATGTGAAATCACATCTGACCCTGAAGAAATACAAAAGATCATTAGAGACTACTACGTACACTTGTATGGAAACAAACTTGAAAACCAGAAGGAAATGGAAGACTTTCTGACATCACACAACCTACCTAGGTTGGAACAAGAAGAAATTGAGACCCCAAATAAACCAATAACAATCAAGGAAATCGACCACATAATAAGAAAACTTCCTACAAAAAAAAGCCCTGGTCCAGATGGCTTTCCAGCAGAATTCTACAAGACATTTAAGGAGGAGCTGATACCAATCCTACTGAAGGTATTCCAGGCGATGAAAAAGATGGAACTCTCCCCAAATCATTTTACGAAGCCAACATCACTTTGAATACCCAGCCAGGTAAAGATCC
>NW_007093838.1:0-1075 GCF_000164805.1 Carlito syrichta
TCTTGAACTCCTGTGCTCAAATAACCCTGGGATTTTAAGCATGAGCCACTGAACCCGGCCAACGTGGCTATTTCTTAATAATCCAAGCTCTTGTATTGAGTTGTAGAACATTGGGAAGAAGTCCTTATTTGTGTAGCTCAGAGGGTCTTTTAGTCAGTCTCATTGCCTTTTTACAGTTTATGTTTCTGACAGAGTCAAGTATTGCCTGCCTGACCACACTCCCACCTTTCTGTGAGCATCTAAAATCTCACTCTTGAGTGACACCAAACCATACTTATTGGAAGCTCCTTGCCAACGGTGCTCTCCAGCTCCCTCCTTCCTCCCTATATGAGAACATCTGATGGGGAGCTCAGGTGACTTCCTTGGACCCACCCGCAGGCACTGTGAGGTCAGAGAGATGGGTCTGTATTCATTCTGCCTTCCAGGGAAGCTATGACCTAGTCTTGGTGTTTTGGCCTCTGGGGGTCTCTACTCTTCCTGCAAATGTGAATCCCCACCCCGGCAGGGGAATGGAGAAGCTTGTCTCAGGCCCTCTGGTGAGGGAGGGCCACTTCTGCTTTCCAGGGGGAAGCTGTGTCATGGGGAGCAGAACTGTGGCTGTAGGGGAGGCCGGAGGGAGAAGGCCCTAGAGGAGACCCGCAAGGAAGTGATACTTCCTCCGGGGGCCAGATCATTTGCCTGCAGCTCCTCCTTCCTTACCGCCCAGCCCTGCTTTTTCCTCAGGGTTCTTTTACCACTTCCTACTCTCCCCATTTTCTTTCTTTCTTTTTTTTTTTTGAATTGGAGTCTCACTCTGTCGCCCAGACTGGAGTGCAGTGGCCGCTTCCGGCCACCGCAGCCTCGACCTGCTGGGCTCCTGCGATCCTTCCTCCTCAGTCTTCCGAGTAGCCGGAATTACAGGCATGCGCTACCACGCCCGGCTAACTTTTTGATTTATTGTAGAGATGAAGTCTCGCTGCCCCAGGCGGGTCTCGAACCCGTGGGCTCAGGCAATCCACTCACCTCAGCCTCCCAAAGGCACAGGATTACAGGCTGAGCCACCGAGCCCGGCTCTCCCCATTTTCAGTTTGCCCCA
>NW_007093839.1:0-1582 GCF_000164805.1 Carlito syrichta
CGAGGTAAGACATGGCTTGTGCCCTGGATTAGGGTATGCCAAGAGATAAAATATATCAAGGCAATGTGATTAAGTGAGATAATAAATCTTAAGGTAAAAATACATAATCTGTCACTATTTGTGTCTTATTACCATTACATAATATTCAGTCAGATTATGAATAAGAATGATGTATAACTTCTGCTGTAATCCAGTATATCTATGGATAACTAAACAACCCAGAATTTCAACAGATACTTTTTGAAGTATGAAAAATAAAAATGAAAGAAATTATTTTTTAAACACATTTTTAAAAAATTGACAAAGTGAATTGTAGGTACAGATATGCTGTTCTGCTATCGTTTAATATATGTGACATTCTCATGAGATACACTGCAGGGTATCTCATCACTGAGCAGAACTTACCACAGGATGCAATCATTTTGAATCCACTTCTGACAAATATAATCTTTCAGTTTCCAATTTAGACTATTAAAAAAACATTTTCTTCAGATTAAAAATGTACACTTGCCGGGCTCGGTGGCTCAGCCTGTAATCCCGTGCCTTTGGGAAGCTGAGGTGAGTGGATTGCCTGAGCCCATGGGTTCGAGACCCGACTGGGCAGCGAGACCTCACCTCTACAATAAATAAAAAAATCAGCCGGGCATGGTAGCGCATGCCTGTAATTCTGGCTACTTGGAAGACTGAGGCGGAAGGATCGCCAGGAGCGGCCACTGCACTCCAGTCTGAGCGACAGAGTGATACTCCGACTCAAACAAAAAAAAACAAAAAACAAAACAAAAATGTACACTTAATGCTAAACCATGATAAATATCTGTCATCTAACATAGAAACACTTTGTAAATTTGAAAGGGTCATTTCAAGTTAACATGTGCTTGTATAAATTAATGAGATGCATGTTAAAGAGAAATATGTAGCCCATGACTCCACAGAACTTATATGTTGCCCATGACTCCACAGAATTTATGCTCTTCTATGGTGAGACTAAGGTAACATTGGAAGAAAAAGCATAATGTAGTGTCCTAAAAGTTTACAGAGTATGGTCATGTTGGTATTTATTTTTACATAAAGTAAACAAAAAGACTTCCTTGTTTTGGCACTTCAGAATCAGTCAAATAATCAACTTCCTACTTATGTACACTCTAAGACAAAGACTATCAGTCAGTCAAAGTTTTGTCAGAAGCTTTAGTCAGGATTCCTACAGTGCCCATGTTCTCAAAACTTTAGTCAGGATTATTTCTATGATAAGACCTCGATTGAAAAGCAACAGAGAACCAGCCTCCTAATTCTCAAACAATGATACAATTATAAATAAAAGCATAAGCATGCTAGCACATGACAAAGGCAATCACTAGCATGGCTCAAACTAATATAACTCTGGAACATTGAAGAGAGGGGCTGTGTATGTAATATGCCCCATCATTTGTATTAGAGTGTCAGTAGACACTACCTAGAGATGATAAAAAAGAAACAGAACTTCATATGTTCTGCAGCATTATAGAAGAGGCCATCAGAGCAATTACAAATAGAAATTATTAGGTCAGCTTAGGTCAGGGGAACAGAAGGATAGAGAGGGTTAATA
>NW_007093839.1:2508-5052 GCF_000164805.1 Carlito syrichta
AACTTTAGTTGATTTCTATAATACTTTGGCATTAATAAAGTGCAATGATATCTACTAAATGATGGTAAAAGTTATAGTCAGTGAAATTTAAAAACACTTATCTCTTGTTAATTTTCAGGAGTGAATGAATGCCTATATTCATATAATAACATAGAGAAATTATATTTAATTAATATTAAATTGACAGAAATATACTATTTCAACCAAAACATAACACACAATGCATGTTTTCCAGCACTTTGCTTCTTTTGGAACATTGTGTAGAAAATCACAACTTCCATATTTTAAAATGCCAGTGTTTGTCAGGAAATTTATCAGGCCTTTTGCATGTATTGTGTTTATAAATTGAATCTTCATAATGACCCACTAAATGAATAACTATTAATCTAGTTTTAGAGATTTAAAAGTCAAGACTCAGCTTGCTTCAGATTATAGATGTCAGAGGATTTGAACTCAAGTTTGCTCTACCCTCTAAATTGTCTGTAGGTATGATTATTCAACCAACATTAAATATACTTAATTTGGCTATAATTGATTTTATGAAACATTTTTGGCTCAGAAGAGCTCATTTGCTTATATTATGGCACGTTGCATGCCTAAGTGAACACTTCTATGACCTACCAGTATAGAAAACAATTAGAAAGGCACAGGATTACTTTGGCAGATACATTCTTAGCGACTGTATTCTGTCCTCTAGTGCACCTGACTTTCTCACCTGTCATTGAAAGCCATCTGTTGGGTCAGTTATCCCTGTGACTAGCACCTATCCTATTGTTCTATAGTTTTATTTTCCTTTGCTATCCCTCCACCAGGACTTTTGATTATTTTGCATTTGGCTCCTAGACATTTAATTCTAAATTTGGGAATTTTCCATAGTTTCCAAATGATTACTGATAATACATTTTTCAAAGTGGTTTCCTAAGTATAGTATATTTTTCTTGCTAAAAGCAGACCTTTCTTTTTTGTTTGCTTGTTTGTTTTTTTGGGTTTTTTTGAGTTGGAGTCTCACTCTGTTGCCCAGGCTGGAGTGCAGTGGCCACTCCCGGCCACCGCAGCCTCAACCTGCTGGGCTCCAGCACAGCCTTCCAAGTAGCTGGAACTACAGGAAAGCACTACCAAGCCTGGCTCATTTTTTGATTTATTGTAGAGATGAGGTCTCGCCAAGTTACCCAGGCGGGTCTCGAACCTGCGGACTCAGGCAATCCACTCACCTCAGTCTCCCAAAGGCGTGGGATTACAGGCTGAGCCACCGGACCCGGCCAGGCTTTTCTTTTGTATGACTAAATTCTAAGACAACATGATCTCTCTCTTATATTTCCTATAAACTTCCATGTCATCATTTTTCTCATTGAAAGGATTAAACTGAAAGTTGCTATAATTTTTTAAAAATTCCCCTTATCTTCTGATAGACGAAACCATCAATGGAAAGTCAAAAACTAAATAGCTGATCAATTAATAAATGTCCACTATTTCTTTGTTTGTTGTTTCAACTTTTTGAAGTAAATAATTCCAGTTATCTACATTTTAAAGATGAGATAAAATAAGCCTAAGCGAGCATAAGTGACTTGTATAAGTTAGAAGTCATGCGTGTATACTTTTAATAAGTTAATACATTCTACAACTAGGAAAAATACCATATGTATCAGATACCCAAAGTTGCTGTTTTTAATTCAAATTTATAGTAAGAAATGCACTTTATATCATGACCCAATGCAAACACACACTTATTCACTTATATATTTATCTCTGTATATATAACTTTATAGTATGTTTTATTCCTTATGTTTATTTTTACTTTAATTCCATGTAATTCAATTATATGTCTATTATAAAAATGCGGGTCATGACCTAATGAATTGATTTCATGACTCACTGATGGTGACCAATAGTTTGGAAAATCTGCTGTGCATGATATCATCTCTATGTCAATTTTGTACAATGCATTATGATCATCCAACTGACTAGAGAGTCTGTGATTACCTTCTGCAATGATATCACGGTTTCTCTGTCCTCCTGGAAGTGTTCTTTGTCACTGTTTCTCTATTCTCGTATATAGGGAGCTATATAGACATATACATCTAGTAAACCTAATCCTTAGAAGTAATGTATATTCTTCTGTATCTTTATTTCAGATAAAGAGTTATCACTAACTCTTGAAAATGCTTAAGTTGTTGCATTTTATCTATTTGTGTTGAAATGTCAGTTTCAGTGTTTGTGTCTCACTTAGTATTTTCTGAGCATCTAGCATTCCCGGGCACTCCTCTATGTCCTGAGAGCACACAAAGGAACACATCAAGCAATAACCCTGCTCTCAGAGAGTTCACCTCTTATAATATGCATATTA
Source organism: Carlito syrichta (assembly GCF_000164805.1). Classification (NCBI taxonomy): domain Eukaryota; kingdom Metazoa; phylum Chordata; class Mammalia; order Primates; family Tarsiidae; genus Carlito; species Carlito syrichta. The sequence continues at coordinate 4,853 of NW_007093839.1, forward strand.
CTTTAGGGACACCTGGGAATATGGGTGCTTTTAAAAAGCTAGTACAATAATGCATTCAATTTTTAAACACCTTTGATAAAAATCTCTGCTTTGCCTATACCATTCTTGTAGAGTATAACTCCAATGGCTGACCTTTTAAAATCCAGAAATGAATTGAAATGTTCCTTGATTCTTTCTAGTAGTGAAAACTCAGCAATTAA
>NW_007093840.1:0-1249 GCF_000164805.1 Carlito syrichta
CACAAATCTATTGAAATTGTTAGATTTATTTTCAGGAGCCACTGAGACTAAACAAAAATTGAATGGAATAAAAAAATTCTTATTCCACTGTGGTCCGAGAAGGTGCACGGTAGAATTTCGGTCCTGTTAAATTTGCGTATGCTTGATTTGTGACCAATTATGTGGTCGATCTTAGAATATGTTCCATGTGGTGATGAGTAGAATGTATATTCTGTGGTCTTTGGATGGAGTGTTCTGTAGGTATCAATTAAGTCCATTAGGTCCAAAGTCACATTGAGGTTCCAAAACTCCTTGCTGATTTTTTGTCCTGATCTGTCTAAGGTTGTGAGTGGGGTATTAAAGTCCCCAGTTATGATGGTGTTAGAGTCAATATCTTTCTCCAGTTTTCCTAGAAGTTGCTTTATGAAAGTTGGTGCACCTATGTTGGGTGCATATATGTTTAGGATAGATATTTCTTGTTGATGGATTGAGCCTTTTATCATTATGTATCTTTTTTGATTTTTAATAGCTTGAAGGGTATTTTGTCTGAAATTAAGATCGCTACTCCTCCTTTCTTTTGTATTCCATTCACCTGAAAGTTTGTCTCCCATCCTCTTACTTTGAGTCTCTGGGTGTCCTTTCTAGTGAGGTGAGTCTCTTTAAGGCAATAGATTGTTGCCTGATGATATTTTATCCATTTTGCCATTCTATGCCTTTTCAGTGGTGCATTTAGTCCATTCACATTTAGTTAATAATTGAAATGCAAGAGTTGATCCCTGTCATAAGGTTCTTACAGAGTTGTTCCTGTTTGTTTGTTGTCTTTCTTTGGGTTCTGGAGTTGGCTCATGTGTGTTTTTAATCTTTTGCCTGTACTCTTGTGAAGAATGTTGTTGTTCTTTTTTCTTTTTCTTTTGTGTTCAGTACTTTCTTAAGTGTTTCTTGTAGAGGTGGTCTGGTGGCAGCGTAGGTTCTTAGGGATTGGATATCTGGAAAAGATTTCCATTCTCCCTCACTAATGAAGCTTAGTTTGACTGGGTAGGTTGTTCTTGGTTGAAATTGTTTATCTTTTAGAACTTTGAAGATAGGGCTCTAGGCTCTCCTAGCCTGAAGGGTTTCCATGGATAAATCTGCTGCTATTCTAATTGGTCTTCCCTGGTGGGTAGTCTGGTCTTTTTCTCTTGCTGCCTTTCGCAGCAACCAGGACGGAACTTGAGTCTATAATACTGAGTGACCTCTCACAGAAACAAAGATCTGAGTATCACATGTTCTC
>NW_007093841.1:0-815 GCF_000164805.1 Carlito syrichta
TATGGATAATATGGTTGAATTTTGTTGTTATCCCTCCACATATTCATGTGAACCAACTGGACTCTCAGATGTTTTGGTGATTTATTTCTGAATACAAATACTACAGATGGAACTAAGAGGGACAAAACTCAAGTTTCCTGGCTTCTGTTTTCTCTTCCTTTACGTCACTGCCCTCTACCCTTCACTCAGGAAGAGGGTCACCCTCTTTGCATCCAAAGAGGCCCAGTCAGTACTAAAGGCTCTTGCGATCTAACTAAATATCTTCAAGTCTCAACACGTTTACTGACAAGTGAGAATGGAGGGGCTGACTGGAACCCACCCTTTCCCAGAAAAACTTTCTCTAACTTAGAAGGACACGGAGAGCCCCTGTGTTCTAGCAGTGCATGTTTTCCAGGCACCCCTTTAAGTTTTGGCTATACAGAGAAGACATCCCTATAGCCAGCTGGGGGCAGACAACAACCCAAAAGTCCAACATCTTTATTGGGTAGTTCTTACTCTCTAGGGAGAGTAAGGCTGATGGGTACAACTTTGGGACAGCAAACCCCTCATATATTCATTAAGCAGAAAAAAAATCAGACATGGTAGTCTTAGGTTCGAAATCACCAAGTTGCAAAGAATCAAGGAACTGCGTTGACATGGATGAAAACGGTTGTAACTAACAACAGTAACAGCACCTCTTATGAAATGCCTACTCTGTACTAGGGGCTGTAAGTGTGTTAAATGGCGCATGAGATGGATGACAGGCTCTCTCAAAGATGAGGAAGTCCGAAAAGAGAATTTCAATAATCACCCCCTTCATACACAGCTATAGATTT
>NW_007093842.1:0-850 GCF_000164805.1 Carlito syrichta
CTTTCTTCTTTAAAGATTTAAGTCTACGAATTTATCTCTGAGTAAAATCTTGGCTGAAGCATGTCAGTGATCTCATGTTCTAAACATTTTGTGATTGCTTTTACATTTTTCATTTTTGGTTTCACAGTTACTAAGCAGGGTGCTTTTTTATTTCCAAGTAGTTAGAATGTTGGTTATTAATTTGGGATGTGGTCAGGAAACATGGTGCTTTTTCAATTTTTTCTTTGGGGAATTTACTGTGAGTTTTCTTTGTGCCCTAGTATATGATCAACTGCTTGTGTATACTTTGAAAGGTAGTATGTTCTCTGTAGTGACAAAAAGTTGTAAAATGGATTTATGTTGGCATAAACCTATTACTTATATAATTAAAATACCCTGTAGTCTTTTACTCTGGTCTACTTCATCTACCAAATTGAAGGCGGGGTGATAAGGTCTTCTTTGACTCTTCTGTTTTCATCTCTTCGGCATTTGTAAGTTTTTGCTTGTAAATTTTAATACTACACATTTGGAACATCAAGGATTTAACTGTCAAACCTTCACCGTGATCTATTCCTCTTGTCAAAATTGAATGCATTGCTTTTCCCTCATCTTCTACTTTGTCTGATATGAATTCTGGCCTGTTGACTTCATTTTTGCTTAATGCATTTTTCCACTTTCAGATTTTAACCTTTCTAAGTCAACTTACTTCAAGACTCTTCCTGGAAAACAGCTTTTAATTGGATTTTGTCTCTTAACCCAACGAAAGTTTGTCTAATTAACTAATTTATTGCCTTGTGTTTGGTCTTGATTTACCCTGTTTTATTTCTTTGCCTTTTTTATTTCTCCTCTTTTTTGTTTCATTTGCTTTGCA
>NW_007093843.1:0-938 GCF_000164805.1 Carlito syrichta
CCTCAATTGTCCAACTAACTTTACACCTACCATACAACTAACTCCCATTTGTAGAAACCTTAACACTGGCAAAGCACTCCCATACATGTTATCTCTGAGCCTATATAATCACAAGTGGGCATGGACTCACATTCACTCACTGCTTCCTGAACACAAGCTTGGGAACAGGTCTGGTCCATGATGAAGCACCCATAGATCCTTCTGCATCTGAGAAGTCCATGGGTAGACCTAGATCCCACAGCCTCTGGGGATCTAGGTGATGATATCAGCACAAGGTTTATGTTTACATCCTCAAACTGACCTTTGTCTGGTGTGGCTTCATTTGTGGTGGCTCTCTCAGCTTCTCCAAATTTACATTCAATAATATTAGCGGTAAGAGAAATTTATTTCTAAGAACTGCAGCAGAAATGATGAGACTGGAGTTGAGGATAAAACAGCCTCACTCCAAACACGTAATGGACTGTGAACAAGCTCTTCCACCAAAGAACAAGTATAGTACAGAAGCAATCATGTGCAGTACACCTGGCCTGTCCCACCTCCCTCAAAACGAATACGCCTTCCCCTCATTTTATAATTATAGCTAGGACTTACTCTTTCTCTTTTATGGTTGATATTTTGCTTTACGCAGTGACTTCTCCTTTGCATTACTACTATATAAGACACCAGTTTTTCTATTTTAAAATAATGGTTTTTGACTGATGTAAATGTTCTATATCTGAATTATGGCAATAGTTACATAGGTATCACATCTGTCATAATTCATGGGTGCATTTTATTGTATGTAAATTTTACCCCAATAAAGGGTAATTTTTTAAAAATAATGATGATGGTAATGTTAACAATATGTATTGTTTTGCTGTGTAGCAGGATCTGTGCTAAGCGAATTTATTACATTTCCTGCTTTCGTATATACTACAAACCTGGGAAGTAGGTACTGC
>NW_007093844.1:0-1331 GCF_000164805.1 Carlito syrichta
GAACAGCAGATACGGTTTGGTGGAAAATGTCATGCATCGTGACTAGTCAAGGGTAGAACTGAAGACACACCCAAGGGTGTCTGGTAAGTGGACTTCTGAAAACTGATATAAACGACTGGACATGGGACTTCGCGGAACTCTTTGAAAACATAAAGCGTTTCTGGGTTTGAAGAGTTTGCATTATTTTTTAAATTTCCACTTTGATTTCTGAAAAATGGAGTCACTTTCCTCACAAGTGGATACAATATGTATGTCAGATGCCAGAATCTCCGTGGGACCACTAAAAATGTTAGGTTGAGAATCCTGGTAGGGGACTTTAAAATGTTAGATCAGACCCACCGGTGTTGTGGTGCGCAATCCAGTGACTCTTGAAAGATGCAAAGAATTGTACAGAAGTTAGATAGCATGATATAGTTTTTTAGAAAGTAAATTAGAGAGAAGAGAGAGGAGATTCACCTCCCCGATGTAGGAGAGGAGGTCAAAATTAGGAAACATGGCTACAATCGCTCAGAGAGACGTGACCAGACTGTAGCTTAGCAAAGGAAGATTCACTGCTGTGTAAAGTTGAATGTCTTTTAAACATTCCCTTTGAGAACAGCACCCCTGCTTCCCAGGTTCTGCCGGCTGCTTCTCCTCCTCCTCCTCCTCTTCCTTCCCTCTGGGGAGCCTGAGAGCGATCGGGTTCCCACACGGGAGATTCTTCTGGGACTCTGCTCTCCACAGATTCTTTCCTCGAGTCATTTCTTCCACCCGGCTAGCCCTGCTTCCTCCGCCCTAGCTGGGCATCGACGAGACGAGAGAAGATCAGGCCATGTCACTGGTCCCCGGGGCCCATGTGGGACTTTCTACGGGGACCTGAAGTCACGTATTCTGGTCCTGCCCTTTGGCTTCCTGGCCATCAACTGATGACCCCAAAAAGGGACTTTCATCCCAGAATGTAAAATAGACCAAATAAATAGGGGTGGAGGCAGAGGGGGCAGAGAAAATGAAGAAACCAAATTTGCACGTGAAGCCCTCCCCTCCCTCCTCCTATGACTGATCTGGTGTTTCCTGTTCTTCCTCCAGCATCCCAGAGTTTGATCCTGTTTCCCCACCCACCTCCCTCCTCTCCCTGCCCCCACCCAAGTCACCACGTACTGGGCATAAAACGTCCCCTGGCTACCTCTCAGTCTGCTCGGTTGTGTGCTTCTTGGAGGCCCACTTTGTCCTATTCATATCTGGATCCAGCATGCCCTTGTTTGGAAACAGAAGCCAATATTTTTATTTTTATTTATTTATTTATTTATTTATTTATTTATTTATTTTTGAGTTGGAGTCTCACTCTGTCGCCC
>NW_007093845.1:0-871 GCF_000164805.1 Carlito syrichta
CAATATCCAAGACTGGGTAACCTATAAAAAAATTTATTTCTCAGTTATGAAAGGGTGGAAGTTCCTGATCTAGGCATCAGCAGATTTAGTTTCTGGTGAGGCTACATTCTCTGCATGTAGGATGGCACCTTGAATTCTGTGTCTTTGTGTGTAGAGATAAGAAAAAGGCCTAGGATGCTTCCTTTAACCTCTTTGATAAGGTTGCTATTCCCACTTATGAGAACTCCAGCCTCACGACACAATCACCTCAATTTTGTTGCTTTGAGGATTTAGTTTCAAATAAATATTGGAAGAGATACAAACATTCAAACCATGGCACCCATTATTATCTATGGCATACATTTATTTTTGCTTATACTCATTTAGGCATTCATTCATCATTTCATTCAGTCATTCATCTATTTTTGCTTTTGTTTTAATTTTTATTTTAAAGATGGTACAGTTTAGGGTTAGCTATAAAATTGGTCATTGTACAGGTAAAGTTTGGGCCTCACTTTGGTCCCCACTTAACCTGGCTTGTGATCAGGTACCCTTATTGATGAAAGGTGCCCCATTGCCTCCCTCCCCTGGCATTTTCCCACTACTGTCAATCCCTTTCTTATAGCATTATAACAATTGTTCAGGGTCCACTTATGAGTGAGAACATGTGGTACTCAATTCTTTGTTTCTGTGATAGATTACTAAGTATTATAGACTCCAAATCCATCCAACTTGCTGTGAAGTTCATGATTTTGTCCTTCTTTATGGCAGTGTAATAGTCCATCATATATATGTACCACATTTTTTAATCCAGTCCACTTTCGATGGGCAGTACGGTTGTTTCTATTTTTTGCTATCATGAATAATGCTGCATTAAACATTCGTGTGCAGT
>NW_007093846.1:0-1095 GCF_000164805.1 Carlito syrichta
ACTTTCTTGGATATTCAGGTGGGGGGACTTCTCATCCTCCATAACCACATACATCAATTCATCATAGTAAATCAATACATAAACAAGTGTGTGTGTATATATATGGAGGGTGACAAAAAAGTATACACAGTTTAAGAAAGGAAAAAAAACACTATTAAAATTGTAATACTCAATACATACTGATAACAAAAGATGAATCCAAGTTACATTTGACTTCTGCAAGTACAAGAGCTGCTCAAAGTGGTTTCCATCAGCATCCAGACACTTCTGATGATGGTGAACGACTGCAGGACTTGTTCCTGGGCAAGGCCTCCCAGATCTTCCCTTGTGCACATCACACACAGTCCCATGCATCTCAAACTTATCATAACATGTGAAATTGTTAAGCATGTTGGAGGTTCTGTTGCATACTCACGCCTCCGTTGTCACACTTCCACAATGCTTTCAAATTTCAAATAACATTTCAAAGTGGTCTTGTGCACCTCTAAAAGCCGTACTTCCACCATTTTCTTTGACTATACTGCCTACCGCATGGTGATCCTAACATTCATTTGATAAATGCTATCTCTTTATTGAACGACATACTAAACTTTGCTACCATAATTCAATTCAGCTTTGAAAAGTAATACATAGATAATATCCCTTAAAACATGTATATATTTTTTTGTCCTCCCCCCCAGTATGTACTTGAATACAGGTTGTAAGCTTTGCAAAAGGTAGTTTCTTCTTAGATTAGTTAGGTGGGTGCCAAAAAGAAAACAGGTAATTTAAGGGACAAGAAAGTATTTTCAGAAGGTCTCCAGCAGTCAAGTTCTTGACATGAACAAACATGTCACAAGCTTACAGTGTTCCAACACATTACAAAAAGACTTGTGAGGTGTAGATGCATTCACCCTTGCGTGATGACAGACACTCCCATGCATGGACAGAAAGATTTACAAAAACACACTGCTCTGCACAGTGCAGACCCCTCTGATAAGACTTTAAATCTTCCTGGAGGGAAGCACACTGGGGGAGGGGTTGAATGCAGCTTATTTTATTTAGCTTCTTATGTTAACAGATTAGAGAGCACCATAGCTCAGTTAGGTGCAAGCG
>NW_007093847.1:0-939 GCF_000164805.1 Carlito syrichta
CTCCTAAAATCAGGTATTGGGACTCATTCTGCTTTTTTTCTTCTTTGATATTGTGTGTGCCTTTTCAAATGTTGTGGAATACAAGTAAGTATTTACTACACAAGTAGGCTGAATGCAAGTGAAGTTTGAATCTCCAACTGGCCCTCACTCCCCCTGGTATGGGATCAGGCACTCTGTGTTCTTATGGACACCCCTCCATGCCTTCTTTGCCCAGGGATGCCCAGGGACTGCTGATTCCTCCCTTTTGCTAATTTGATTGATGTTCAGGACCCCCTGATGAGTAAAAAACATGAAGTATTTGGTTTTTTGTTTCTGTGATAGATCACTAAGTATGATGGGCTTCAACTCCATCCAATTTCCTGTGAAGTCCATGATTTTGTTCTTCTTTATGGTTGTGTTATATTCCATCATGTATCACATTTTCTTTATCCAGTCCATTTTTGAAAGGCAGTGGTGTTGGTTCCATGTTTCTGCTATTTTGAATAGTGTGGCAATAAACAGTTCATTTTTGAAGGGCAGTGGTGTTGGTTCCATGTTTCTGTTATTTTGAATAGTATGACAATAAACAGGCATGTTCAGGGGTCTTTTTTGTAGAAAAATTTATGTTCCTCTGGGACATATTTATATTCCCAGGAGATGGATTACTGGGTTGTATGGAAGGTCAATTTTTAGTTCGTTTAAGAATCACCACATTGCTTTCCATAGAGGGTGAACTAGTTGCACCCCCACCATCAGTGTGTAAATGTTCCCTTTTGTCTACACCTGTAACAACATCTGTCATTTTTTGATTTATTAATGATGACCATTCTTACTGGAGCTAGGTGGTATCTCATCATAGTTTTGATTTGCATTTCTCTAAATATTAGTGAACCACATATGTTTTACAATCCATTTTTGCAATATTGACAAAAAGCTTGCTGATATTTTGACTGGCGTTGC
>NW_007093848.1:0-679 GCF_000164805.1 Carlito syrichta
TGAATCACTGTGTAATACATGGCAGTCTTGCTATAAGGTGATCATTTAAATGGAAGGAAATAAATGGCCAATACAAAGTGATCTCAGAATTCAGTGTCATCTATGACTAAGGCTCAGAGGCTTTATGCTCACAGATGGCTACTTGGTGCGCCCGGTTTTTGTTCTAAGAAATCGACTGGTGCCATGAACATTGTGTTGTGAGGACCAGAAGTCAACTCATGTTAGTCTAGACAAGGTGTCATGTATTCTAAGGGCTCTGACTTCAGGAAGAATTGAGGACTTACAAGAATTAGAAAGTCACTACACAGCTTTTTCTCGTATCTCCCTCCATGTCTCCTGGGGACCTACTGGTATCTCCTCTGTAACACAAGCCAGCTTCAATCTCCCCTCTCTGCCAACTGCTTCTCAAGTCATTCATCACCTTGTACTTGGCTGCTTTTTATTTTATTTTATTTTTAGTGTGAAAGCAGGATTCATTGAGAGGACAGAAGAGCTCCCACAGTGGGAGGGGACCCGAAGGGTTTACCCACTTGGCCGCTTTAAAATGGCAACCTCTCCACACTGGCTTTCTAGCTTGACTTCACAAAGTTAACAAACTTGACATTCGTTCATTCTAATTCCGAGTTCCCAGGAGTGAGGATCATCAGTCAAGTGTCAAGGTCAAGTGTCAAGGGTAAAG
>NW_007093849.1:0-1042 GCF_000164805.1 Carlito syrichta
CGTTGAGGCAGAAGGCTCACCAAAGCCCATCAGATGGACATGGGTGGCTGTGGGCATGCCACTGCACTCCAGTCTGAGCAACGGAGTGAGACTTCAACTCAAAAAAATAAATAAAAATATTGATTAATGGGTATCGTTTCTGCTGTAGGCCAGGTGGGTAGACAGTTAAGAATGGAGTTGTGTCGGTGACCAGCACTGACCGAGGGGGAGTTAGGACTGCACCGGTGAATCAGAACGGAGAGAAGAAACCACACGGAGGCAGCTCTTCTGGGAACAGTCTGGCCAAGACTGAAGCCAATTTTATTCAAACTTTTTCCAACTTATATACCATTTTCTATAAACTCCAGCAGTGTGACAATTACTTGCTGGGGGCGTAAATTTCATTGATGTGTAACGCGCTTTACAAATCATGTACCATCACAAGACTTTCAAGTTCCCAGTGAACAACTGCAATTCCATGATGTATGAATCACAGGTGCACAATTTCAATACAGATTGTTCAAAATGTTTTCCACAATGTTCAATAAATCATTAATATTATACTCTATGTTCTAAACCCTGATTAAAAAACTTTCCAAGTTAACTCTAAGTTCAATCCAATTTTACTAACTTTTAATATTTTTAACGATTAATATTATCAACTTAACACTATACTATAATCTATAAGTTTACTTAAGTGACTTAATTTTTTTACCTTAATTTTATACTATTTATTTTTATAATTCTTATAACCTATTACATTTCTATACTGCCCTATGATTGTATATTAATTACCTATGAACTTATCCTTAACCTAAATTTTTATCACAACTTCTATGAATTTCAAATATCTAAACTATTGTCTTTTATACTTTATTAATTACTTATCTTATAATAACATGTCTAAATTTTAATACAGTTATTATCCTACTATAATCTATTACAAACCTTATCATTAGTACTAATAAGTAAAAAAATTATGAACTTACTCTAAGTTCTATAGAACTTAATTCAATGACATTTTAACCTAAAACCTAAATCTGATTGCCTATTACGTGGAAAC
>NW_007093850.1:0-776 GCF_000164805.1 Carlito syrichta
TGTTTTTTTAAAAAAATGCTGAAAAGTGTCCCGATCATTCAAAGGAAAAGCTAGTCTCCAAGAACTAACCTACTCAAGATCCAGAAAAGAGTGTAAAAAGCAACCACTGGGGCTCTCCACTGCAGACCAGACCCGAATGCTAAGAAAGAAGCAAAGGGCTTCTAGGGAGACAGAAGGCTGGGTGAGAAAGGATAAAGGTGAGACCTGAGAGTCTCACAGGAGCTAAACCATGCTACTAAAATGAAAGCTCAGTTTGCAACCTATACTTTATGGGAACATCTTTCTGGAAAAACTATTTTTCTTCCCCAAATATCAAGGTGCACTTTCTGCCATAATGTTATCTTTACCCACAAAAGATTTTCTGAGGCCTCCTCCCTTCCTGTCCCCCACCAGTCAAGGATGGTGCTCTACATTCATCAGACTTCAGAATGACCTACTGAATGAATGAGGAGGGATGCATGGGCCACAGCTGCCAATGTCTGGGAAAAACAGAGTCAAGAAGTGAGCGGAGAGGAAGACAAGGTGGGCAACAGAGTGAGACTCCAACTCAAAAAAAAAACAATGAAAACTTACTGCCCATTTTCTTCTTTATGATTAAAAAAAGGTTATGGTTGAAAATCCTCTTGTGCCAAGGAACACTATAAAAACTATGCTCTATTCAGGAGAGCACTATAAATATAGCTGTGAATTTGGACCAAAGATTCCCCTGCGATTACTGTATCAAAGTAAAAGCGTTATTTTTATATGTTATTTCTATGAATGGTAGAGTGACTTGA
>NW_007093851.1:0-905 GCF_000164805.1 Carlito syrichta
CACCTTACAGGGTGATCCAAACCCAATCTTTGTTTCTGAAAGGACTGGGCCTGGGTTGGATTTAGTTTTGCCCTGAACTTACTCCTAGAGCATGGGGATAGTAAGAGACACTCTGAGAGATCTCCTGTATTCCAGATGTACTCTTTTTTGTTTTGTTTTGTTTTTGTTTCTGTTTCTGTTTTTTGAGTTGGAGTCTCACTCTGTCACCCAGACTGGAGTACAGTAGCCAATCCTGGCCACTGCAGCCTCGACCTGCTGGGCTCTGGTGATCCTTCCACCTCAGCCTTACAAGTAGCTGGAACTACAGGCATGCACTACCACACCCGGCTAATTTTGTGATTTATTGTAGACATGATGTCTCACCAGGTTGCCCAGGTGGGTCTCGAACCCACGGGCTCATGCAATCCACTCACCTCAACCTCCCAAGGCACGGGATTACACACTGAGCCACCGAGCCTGGCAGATGTACTCTTTCTTGCTTTCTGTGTAGTAGCCCAGGTTCCCTTGTCTGGATCAATCACTCCAGCCGATACCATAACTCCCTTCTTGAACTCTTCATTCAAAGGCATAAGAAACCCCAAATGGCCACGTGGTAGTCTTAACCTCTGGTTTAATGGGAACAGTCCATTTAGAATTAATACCTCTATACCAGAAGAGAATAAAGTTAGGCAGAAAAGAAGCAAACATTTTGCTAGTGGGGTGCGAGGGGTAATGATGAGTGGTGTCACTCTCATTTCCACCTCTTGATTCTGGACTATTGGAGAAAGAATACCGTGCTGAACACTGATTCCAAGAAGATAAAGCCTTCTGGAGAACCTTGCTCCAGGCCTGTAAGGTATCATCACCCTGCTTGGTGCTGTAACTGAGCCTTCCAAAGGCCACTTCACCATTTATCAAGCCAGCTG
>NW_007093852.1:0-1044 GCF_000164805.1 Carlito syrichta
CAAGGCAGCAAGAGAAAAAGGCCAGATCACCCACCATGGAAGACCAATCAGAATAGCAGCAGATTTATCTGCAGAAACCCTGCAGGCTAGGAGAGCTTGGAGCCCTATCTTCAAAGTCCTAAAAGATAAACAATTTCAACCAAGAATAACCTACCCGGCCAAGCTAAGCTTCATCAGTGAGGGAGAATTAAAATCTTTCCCAGATATCCAATCCCTAAGAACTTATGCAGCCACAAAACCGTCCCCCTCTTCAATTCTGTTTTTGAGGGAAGGTGGGGTTGCTTTTATTTCCCTTCTGCAATGACCTGTTCTTCCTTATGAGGGTCTTCTGGCTTTGTTCAGTTTTCCCTCTGCTTTACAGTCTGTCTATTCAGCAGTATGCAGTCTTGGTCTGTTCAGAGAATCTACATGAAACACTTAAGAAAGTACTAAACACAGAAGAAAAGGAAAAAAGAACAACGTTCTTCACAAAGGTACAGGGAAAAGAATAAAATATACACGAACCAACCCCAAACCAAAAGAAAGACCAAAAAAAAAAAAAGAAAAAAGAAAAAAGAAAAAACCAAGTGGAAGAAGAACAACTCAATAAGAACTCCATGATAGGGACGAACTCTCACATTTCAATAATTAGTCTGAATGTGAATGGACTAAACGCACCACTGAAAAGACATAGAATGACAAAATGGATAAAATATCACCAGGCAACAATATACTGCCTTCAAGAGACCCATCTCACTAGAAAGGACATACACAGACTCAAAGTAAGAGGATGGGAAACAAATTTTCAGGCGAATGGAACACAAAAGAAAGGAGGAGTCACAATCCTAATTTCAGACAAAATACCATTTAAGCTATCAAAAATTAAAAAAGATACAGAGGGCTACTACATAATGATAAAAGGTTCACTCCATCAATAAGAAATATCTATCCTAAACATATATGCACCCAACATAGGCGCGCCAACATTCATAAAGCAACTTCTAGAAACTAAAGAAAGATATTGACTCTAACACCATAATAACTGGGGACTTTAATACACCACTC
>NW_007093852.1:1700-3504 GCF_000164805.1 Carlito syrichta
GAATGGAAGACTTTCTGACATCACACAACCTACCTAGGTTGGAACAAGAAGAAATTGAGACCCTAAATAAACCAATAACAATCAGGAAATCGACCACGTAATAAGAAAACTTCCTACAAAAAAAAGCCCTGGTCCAGATGACTTTCCAGCAGAATTCTACAAGACGTTCAAGGAGGAGCTGATACCAATCCTATTGAAGGTATTCCACGCGATTGAAAAAGATGGAACTCTCCCCAAATCATTTTACGAAGCCAACATCACATTGATACCCAAGCCAGGTAAAGATCCAACAAAGAAAGAGAACTACAGGCCAATATCTTTGATGAACATAGATGCTAAAATTCTCAACAAGATCCTAGCAAACCGGATTCAGCAATACATCTCAAAAATCATCCATCATGACCAAGTAGGCTTCATTCCTGGCATGCAAGGCTGGTTCAACATTCGTAAAACCATAAATGTAATTAAATACATCAACAGATGTCAAAACAAAAACCACATGATCAATTCACTAGATGCAGAAAAAGCTTTTGATAAAATCCAGCACCCCTTCTTGATAAAAACCCTTGATCATCTAGGCATATGGGGAACATACCTCAAAATAGTAAAAGCCATCTACGAGAAACCCACAGCCAGCATACTCCTAAATGGACACATATTGGAACCAATTCCCCTGAAAACTGGAACTAGACAAGGATGCCCACTCTCTCCCCTCCTGTTCAACAAAGTATTGGAAATCCTGGCTAAAGCAATCAGAGAAGAGGAGGCAATCAGAGGTATTCAAATAGGAAAAGAGGAAGTCAAGTTATCTCTCTATGCAGATGATATGATGGTGTACCTTGAAAACCCAAGAGAATCTGTCAAAGGCCTCCTTACATTGATAAAAGCCTTTGGCAAAATCTCAGGATACAAAATAAATGTACAAAAGACAATCGCATTTCTCTACACCAATAATAAACAAACAGAAACCCACATAAAAAACACAGTTCCATTCACAATAGCCACAAAAAAATGAAATACCTTGGCATCTTCCTAACCAGAGACGTGAAAGACCTTTACAACGAAAATTACAAAACACTGCTCAAAGAAATCAAAGCTGACATGAACAAGTAGAAAAATATCCCATGCTCATGGATTGGAAGAATCAACATTGTGAAGATGTCCATCTTACCTAAGGCAATCTACAAATTCAATGCAATACCCATTAAATTACCAACAACATTCTTCTCAGACCTAGAAAAAACAACACAGGAATTCACATGGAAACACAAACATCCAAGAATAGCCAGAACAATCCTCAGCAAAAAAAACAAAGCAGGTGGTATCACAATACCAGATTTCAAACTTTACTATAAAGCTACAATCATCAAAACAGCTTGGTATTGGTACAGGAACAGGCATATAGATCAATGGAACAGATTGAGATTCCACAAGCAAAACCTCAATTTCTCAACCAACTCATCTTCGACAAAGCCCCCACCACCTACCAATGGGGAGAGGAGAACCTATTCAGTAAATGGTGCTGGGAAAATTGGCTGACCACATGCAGAAGATTGAAACAGGACCCCTATCTATCCCCATGCACAAAGGTTAACTCCAAATGGATCAGAGACCTAAATGTAAAACCTCAAACCATAAGAACCTTAGAAAAGGAAGGAAATACTCTCATGGAAATCGGAACTGGCATCCAATTCCTGTACAAAACCCGAAACCCACAGGACTTAAGAGAGAAGATAGACAAATGGGACCTTATTAAACTGACAAGGTTCTGCAAAGCCAAAGAAACCATCAAGAGAGCAGGGGA
>NW_007093852.1:4788-5785 GCF_000164805.1 Carlito syrichta
AAAAAGAAAAATTTTATTTATATTCCTATTCTACTCATAATTGATACACTAGCAACCAAGGGAGGTAGTATTGACAAAATTATTGGAAACAAACAAAAAACCCTGCTTCTTCTCAAAAGTTTCAGGCCTAGCTGATGGACGGGATAGTCCTTTCAAATATCAATGAGCAGAGCTTAGAGTTCCAGAACTTAGAAAAAAGAAGAAAACCTTCACAAGTCTTTAAACACAATGTGCTCCTGACACTAAAATAGAATGATGCTAGCTGTATCAGTTAGTTTTGAATGTGTAACAAACAATATCAGAACTCAATGGCTTCAAAAAACAACCATTTATTCCACTCACGATTCTGAGGGTGCATGAGTTGTGCTGGCCTGAGCTGGATGGTTCTCCTGCTGCAATTGGCTGGCCTTACCCATGTGTCTGCAATTGGCTGCAGTAAATCAGCCAACTCTGATTCTGGGAGCTGGATGGCTGTCAGCTGGAGCAGTGGGGCCAGACTTGGTCATGTGCCTCTCATCATCCATCGGGCTAGCTTGGGCTTGTTCACACAGCAACTCAGAGTTCTAAGAGCAGGGAGATGGCAAGCCTCCCAATGCATGAGCACTTTTACAGTCTCCACTTGAATCACATTTGTCCTTGTCCTATTGGCCAAAGCAAGTCAGAGAAAGCCAAGCCCCAAGTTATTGGGGAGGGTTCTACCAAAAGGCACAGACTCAGGGAAGTGTGAACAAACAGGGGCCATTCCTACAATAACATAAGAACCTAACTTTAAAATGCCTAATAAAAAGGTTAGCAAATTGGATATCTCAAACAAGTAGTGTTCATTCTAGGATGCAAAGTTGATTAGGCATTAAGGAATCTGCAGTGTGCTAGATCAGATGGAGGCTTCGAGGGGCCTTGTCTTGCTGTGTCAGTTGTTCTGATGAGATCTGGAGACCCAGAGGTGAAGCACCACGGCCAAGGCCACACAGCAACTTGGCTGAGGAATTGGGGCATA
>NW_007093853.1:0-1263 GCF_000164805.1 Carlito syrichta
TAAATAATGCAAACTCTTCAAACCCAGAAACGCTTTATGTTTTCAAAGAGTTCCGCGAAGTCCCATGTCCAGTCGTTTATATCAGTTTTCAGAAGTCCACTTACCAGACACCCTTGGGTGTGTCTTCAGTTCTACCCTTGACTAGTCACGATGCATGACATTTTCCACCAAACCGTATCTGCTGTTCACCCTGCCTACTTAATAAATACCTGCCCTGTCCCAGAATGTAATACGATAGCTGTAACTGTAGAGAAGGTTTGCCTGGGCTCCCTGCTTCAGAATTACTTCTTAGACTCCCAAAGGAATGCCACCATCTTATTTACATTCCATTTCGGTCCTTGAAACAACACCACAAAGGGGCATCAATCTGCTTGTCATTCCTACTCGGTCCTGAGAGCAACACCACAAAAGGGCATCAACATGCTAATCATTCCTACTCGGTTCTATTCCAACAGAAGCTGCAGTGACACTGGGTCCTGTCCGGTGCAGAAGGCATCATTTACATGCTTCTGTATCATAGTTTTTCTTTGGAGTAGGAGTCTCACTCTGTCATCCAGACTGCATTTGTAGTGGCACGCTCCAGGTCACCGCAGCCTCGACCTGCTGGGCTCTGGCGATTCTTCCACCTCAGTCTTCCAAGTAGCTGGAATTACAGGCGTGAGCCACCACGGCCGGCTAATTTTTGATTTATTGTAAAGATGAAGTTTTACCAAGTGTCGGGGTGGGTCTCGAACCCGTGGGCTCAGGCGATCCACTCGCCTCGGCCTCCCAAAATGCTGGGATCACGGTCTCAGTCACCGAGCCCGTCCTACCAAAAAAAATTTCTTTTGCGTATAATTTAAAAAACGGATCTGTCTTTATAATTTTATGTTATTAAACAGACCACTCAATATCATTATTTTCTTTTATTTTTGGAGACAGAGTCACCCTCTGTCATGCAGGCTGGAGTGCAATGGAACGATCGGAGCTCACCACAGCATCCATCTCCTAGTCACAGATACTCCTTCCCCCTTAGACTCTCCAGCGGCTGGGACCATGGCGTGTTCCACCCATAACTGCCTGATGTTTTAAATTTTTTGTGGTGTTGAGATCTGTGTATTTTAACCAACCTGATCTCCTGAGCTTAAGTGATCCTACTGCCTCAGCCTCCTAAAGTGCTGGTATGACAGGCACAATCTCTCCGTGTCTGGCCTTTATTTCCATGAATTTAACAGGTGTAAATAATCTGTGTTCTGTGCTTCAGTCGTACCTACCAACTCCACG
>NW_007093854.1:0-998 GCF_000164805.1 Carlito syrichta
TTCCTGGGCAGTGAGACCTCATCTCTACAATAAATCAAAAACTCAGCCGGGCGTGGTGGCGCATGCTTGTAATTCTGGCTACTTGGAAGGTTGAGGCGGAAGGATCGCCGGAGCCCAGCAGGTGGATGCTACGGTGGCCAGGAGCGACCACTGCACTCCAGTCTGGGCGACAGAGTGAGACTCCAACTCAAAAAAATAAAAATAAAAGCTAAACAAAATTGGCAAACTTCTAGCAGACTAAGAAAAAGAGAAATTAAGAAAGAGACAACTGCAATAAAAAGGAGAAATAAAAAAGTAAATATTACAACTAATAACAAAGAAACAAAAGAATACTACTAGGAACAATTATATGTCAACAAATTGG
This sequence comes from Carlito syrichta, assembly GCF_000164805.1. NCBI lineage: Eukaryota > Metazoa > Chordata > Mammalia > Primates > Tarsiidae > Carlito > Carlito syrichta. The sequence continues at coordinate 365 of NW_007093854.1, forward strand.
ATAACCTAGACAAATGAATTATTGCTCAAAATCTATAACCTATCAAGACTGAATCATAAATAATTTGAAAGTTTGAACAGAAAAATACCAAGAAGATTAAATGAATCATTAAATGTCTCCCATGGAGGAAAAAAATCCAGGAGAAAATAGATTTGTGGCTGAACACCAAACATTTAAAGAAAAATGAATCAAATTCTTCTTAAATTCTAAAAATATGAGTGGGAATGTCCTTCCCCACAAAATGGAATTATCTTTTGGCAGATGGGCCCCTTACTGTACAGGCTTTGCCCACTAGGTAAGTGTTCTTGAAACCCATCGGTGTACAAGTTAGTAATGTTTTGTGAGAAAATTTGATGAAGAAACTTACCACATTGTGACAAATAGGTGGCTGCTTCTCTACCACGACAATGCACTTGCCCACATCATTCTAAGTGTTCATCAATTTTTGACCAAAAACATCACGACCCCATGTTCCACCCTTCCTATTCACCTAATATCACTCCCAGTGACTATTATTTGTTAGTTTGTTTCCCTGGATGAAAGTCCTCTTTGCCCATGTGAAAGAGGGAAAAAATGGCCAAAAGCATTAAAAGTCATTAATATTGAACAAGTTCAAAAACTGTTTTGAGCTGTA
>NW_007093855.1:0-779 GCF_000164805.1 Carlito syrichta
TCGGTGGTCATGGGGCCTGGGTCTCCTGTCCCTGTGACCTATTGGCTGTAAATCAGGGGCTCCCTGGCCTCCTCCTTGGTCCCAGAATTCTTCGCGGCTGGCTCCCAGAACTCAGTGGAAACACCACACACAGCTGCTCATTGGTTATAAAGGACTTGGGTAGAATGTGGGTAATGTGGTGCCAGGGTGAGGTCCCTGTGGATGGGCATGCCACCCTCCTGGCACGTGGGTGTGGTAGTCACCTGGGAAGCTCATCACACCTCCTTGTGCACGGGTTTGCTTATTTGTTTTGTTTTTGTGAGATAAGGTCTTACTGTTCAGGTTGGAGGGCAGGAGCACGCTCACTGCCACCACAACCTCGACCTGCTGGGCTTAGGTGATCCTTCCACATCAGCCTTCCAAGTAGCCGGAACTGCAGGTGCACACCACCACACCCAGCTGTTTTTTTGGTTTTTTTTTTTTTTTGTAGAGATGAGGTCTTGCCAAGTTTCCCAGGCTCTACTTGAACCCTGGACTCAGGAAATACTCTCACCTCCATCACCCAAAGTGCTGGGATGACAGGCATGAGCTACTGCACCTGGCTTGTACCTAACTAATTTAAAAAGAATTTGTGGAGATGGTGTCTTGCCATGTTGCCCAATCTGGTCTTGAACTCTTGGGCTCAAGGAGTCCTCCTGCCTCAGCCTCCTGAGTAGCTGGGACTACAGGTGTGTATTATTGCCCCCAGCTGATTTTTAAAATTTCTTGTGAGACAGGGTCTTGCTATGTTATCCAGGCTG
>NW_007093856.1:0-1349 GCF_000164805.1 Carlito syrichta
AACTCCTCATACTGACACCAAGTCCTCCATGTCCAGTCCCTTCCTGCCCACTTGCAGCCTTCACTCCCACAACACTGGGCTCACCTCCTCCCAGCACGGAACTCACCAGCTGATCCTCACACCCCCTCTACCTCCAAAGCCTGCTGAGCCCCTGCACATGGCTCTCCAACCAAAAAGTCCTTCATGGTCTATGACGTGGCTGGCCCCTCAAATCCTACAAGGCCATCTCACAACTTGGCTCTGAAGACATCCTTGATGGAGCCAAGTCAGCTGAACCCTAGGGACCCCATAGCAGCAGCTCTCCACCCCTCCCCACTCTCCACAGAGCAGGGCCAGTGCTGTTTTCCATGTCCTGGACTCTTGAGCACAACCTCTTGTTAGCTTCTGCATTCCCAGAGCCTGGAAATATGTCCAGCTCATGGTAGTCATTAGCAATTGGCCATAGTGAAAAAGAGAAGGTAATCTAGTATTTTGAAGAGAAATCACTTCGGGAGGTGGGGGGAGCCTGCATATCTCCATTTCTATTCTTATTTTTATTTGTATGAATGTATGGGGTAGGTGTGAAATTTTGTTACACGTGCATAATATGAAGTGATCAGCTCAGGATATGTAGCTGTCCATCAGTCAATTACAATACTTTTTTGGTTAAGTACACTCTACTCTGCGATTGAATATCAAATGTATCCCTTCTATCTCACTGTATGTCTCTATGTTTCAACTCACTTCTTTCATCCTCTCCCCTACCCTGCCTCACCCTTCCTAGTGTGTTATCTGTCTTCCCACTTACTAGCCTCCATGTGATCACACTTTTGGTTCCCACAAATAAATGAGAACACTTTATTTTTGTCTTTTTGTGTCTGCTTTATTTCACTTAAGATAATGGTCAAGAGAGTTCCATCAATGTTGCTGCAAATTACATGATTTCATTTTTGCATGGCCAAGTGACATTCCATTGTGTATATGTACCACATTTTCTTTACTTATTTATTTGCTGATGGACACAGGTTGATTCTATAGCTTTGCTTTTGTGAATAGGGCTACAACAAACATGTGAGTGCAGGTATTTCTTTGATATTTTATCTATTTTCCTTCAGGTAGATATCCTGTAGTAGAATTACTAAATTGAGTGGTAATTTTGTTTTTAGTTTTTTACGAATGTTTCACACTGTTTTTCCATAGAAACGACACTACATTTCTAACAATATTCCTACCAACAGTGTATATGAGTTCCCTTTTCTCTGCATCTTCAAAATCTGTTACTTTTTGTCTTTTTAATAATAGACATTCAAACTTGGGAAAGATGATACCTCATTGTGTTTTTGATTTGCATTTCCTTGATGGTGAGAAAT
>NW_007093857.1:0-1102 GCF_000164805.1 Carlito syrichta
ATTGAGATAAAACGATGATGGAGCTAGAGATTACGCTGCTTTATATTATTAACTAAATGCTTCTTCATCAATAAGTAAATAATATTTTGTCCCAATGTTGACTGTCAAGGCAAGCAGTGAGAAAAGTCATATAAAATGAACTTTTAAGTTTTGAACTTTTAAGTGAAGCGATTCTAGCAAATCTCTCCAAATATCATAACCAACATTTCAAAATAAGACTTTTTTTAAGGACATTTATTGTAAAGGAAAACTTTGAAATTGGGCTTACTCCAAGGAAAAACTATTTTAAAACATTTCATAGATCTCCAGTTATTTTTTTCTTTATTTCAGATGGAAAAACGTCTTTTTAAATAATGTGTCATACTGACCCCTCATTATCCTCTCAGAAGCCTATGCTAGCTATGATATCCTAGGAAGAAATTAACAGCATAGGCAAAAACATATCAGCAAAAGCTAATTCATATATTCTTTAGGTTAAAAAAGCAATGTCAGCCGGCCTCGGTGACTCAGCCTGTGATCTCAAGTCTTTGGGAGGTTGAAGTGAGTGGATTGCCTGAACCCGCGGGTTCGAGACCCGCCTGGGCAGTGAGACCTCATCTCTACAATAAATCAAACAATCAGCCGGGCGTGGTAGCGCATGCCTGTAATTCCGGCTACTTGGAAGGCTGAGGCAGAAGGATCGCCTGAGCCCAGCACGTCGAGGCTGCGGTGGTCGGGCAACAGATTGAGCAACAGAGTGAGACTCCAACTCAAAACAAAGCAATGTAAGAGAATCAACCTCCTTTACACACACACACACACACACCCACACACACACACAAAGAGGCATCCTCCATACTGATAGAAAATCCACTTTAAAAATGCTTTTAAAATAATATTCATACAATTATTTTTAATGAACCATGAGGGAAAAAAAGATTAGCCTACATCCAAACTCATTCCTTCATTTCTATTCAATAGTACAAGACGAGTCTATTTCTTGCCTACTAAGATGAAGAAAGCTCTCACAAATACAAGCTACCCAAAATAATGTTTAGTTTGTCCATGGTGAGAGAACAACAGTTTTGCTGCAATGAACCACATGCTCACCAAGACTGGCATG
>NW_007093858.1:0-860 GCF_000164805.1 Carlito syrichta
AAACCTAGAAGAAAGTTAGCTTATTATTACCTTTTTTTTTTTTTTACCTCAGTGTAACGATTAGCAAGCATTCAGACATTCGACTCCAGGACAAACAGCAGCCTATCCCATCCCCCATAGGCATATCTCTTTCAGATGCAGCCTCGGGACAAACCAAATGACCACCCACCTTTGGTCAAGGAATTTGTGAATTGTTAATGTCTAACAAGTCTCTTACAGGAAATCCCCCTCAGGTTAAGCTAATCAGACCTCTGTGAACTTCGTGACACAGATAAGCCCCACCATGGCAGCAATCATGTGACTAACCCACCCATCCGCCTGCTGTCCATCATCTGACATCATCAGTACCTGCACTTGCTTGCCCTTTTGTGATGACACGGAGGCAGACCACCACCCAATCACCCTAATGATCTTCCCCCATCAAAGGGGAATGGTTCAAAGGACACAACCACAAGCAACCAGGGGACATTGCCTTGCTAGAGTCTGGCGTGGCCATGTGCTCTTTGAGTCATGGCTGTCGCCATGCTTCCTGTCTTTGGTCCCCCTCCCCCATCTTGGGGAGCTGAATCTTCTCTTTTCCCTCTCTTTCTCTCTCTAATTTATTTTTAAATAACATTTCTTTCTTAATCTTTTTGTGTGTCGCAATTATTTGCTATTTACTCAGATCTCTGGGTTGCCGGCCCGCACCTCCGGTTTGCCAGCCCCGCCAGTGCTGCGCGCCTCCCTGCATCTCTCGACCCTCACCCCAGTCCGTCCATACTTAACGTTTTTGGAGGTTCTGACGAGACATCCGATATTTCTCTCTCTCTCTCATAATTCCTTAACTGGTGGCCCTCTGTGAACTGTGTTGGAACCTGGTG
>NW_007093859.1:0-709 GCF_000164805.1 Carlito syrichta
CACACTCTTGGATAATGGGCTGCACGGTTACCATGACAATGACCTCAGGCTGAAGCAAACGGAGGTTCTGCATGTAATGAAACTAGAAAAACGTCCTGCCTGGCTAGAGGCAGGGCAATAAAACTATTATGATAATTTAGTTTCTAATCTTAATCCTAGGAGAAACTGCCTTTGGGAACAAGAGCTGACTAACCAGTCTACAAGGAAATAGAAGTTTAAAAATATCTAGAAAAAAGTACAACTTAGAAGGGACAAGGTCATATAAAATAATTCTACTGTGCAAATTTCCATCAGGTGTATAGAGATTTACTTATAAATTTTCCTGCCATGTATGCACACTGGTCACTAATCACGTGCCAATATTATAGGTATAACTGATATCCTATATCAGAGGCGATCTTCCAGATGGGCCTTTACAGGCCTCAGCCATGTAGCTATAGATATTGGCTCCCAACAATGATCCATCCTAAACATATTTGAATTTTATAGACAACTGTGATATTTTTAAAAACTCATCTTCCTACTGCTTATTCATTTATTTAATGCCAGTTAATATCCCCTTGATGTGTTATTTTTTCATTCTCAGCTGAGGGCGGGCTCAGTAGCGCCGCCTGTCACCTCAGCAGTTTGGGAGGCCAAGGCGACTGGACTGCCTCTGCCTGAGGGTTTGAGAACACCCCAGGCAAATTGGCGTGACCTGCTCTCTACA
>NW_007093860.1:0-1244 GCF_000164805.1 Carlito syrichta
AATTATTATTACCATTAAGAGTAAAGGTAAAGAAAAATATAAATAATGGCAAGGAGAAATAAATCATCATCCCATCAACTATATCTTTCTAACCAGTCACCATCCTCACCCACTACACCAGTATCCACTAACACAATTTCACAAGGTCTTATTTTTATACTCCAGATGGCATTTCTTTACAATAATACTTCTCAAACCCAATCTAATTAATTCTCTAGACTGGTTCTCAAAATCTCCTGTTCAGGAGAGAATCCATTGCCCACTTCATCTACAGGGTCTGTGTTTCCTTATCAGCTTCCCTATCTTCTATCCATATTTCAATACATGTTTTCGCTTTAATTGTCTAGTTTCTTAAGGCTATTAAAGTGGAGCTGATGTTTATAACTGTCATAGAAGGACAAATATCTTAGAATTTTCTTTCTTTTTCTTTTCTTTTTTTTTTGAGTTGGCATCTCACTCCATCACCTAGGCTAGAGTGCAGTGTCAAGCTCCCAGAGCCATCATAGTTGACCTACTGGGCTCCAGCAATCCTTCCGCCTCAGACTTCCAAGTAGCTGGAACTACAGGTGTGCACGACGACGTCCAACTAATTTTTTTCATTTATTGTAAATACGACGTCTCACCAAGTTGCCCAGGCTGGTCTCGAACCCGCAGGCTCAGGCAATCTACTCGCTTTGGCCTCCCAAAATGCTGGTATTACAGACTGGTATTGAGTCACTGAGCCTGGGCCCATCTTAGAATTTTCAAATAAAATGTGCATGCCCAAAATGAATGGACATATGTAAACATCAAAGCCCTAGACAGTAAAAATATTTTCCTTTATATTTTGAAATACACCTCATATACCTTGGTTTAAGCATGCTGAATTTCTGTAAGCACTGAAAAAAGTAAAGTTTTTAGTAGGCCTTTAATAGAAAGTTAAGACATAAGCTTTATTGTATATGCTCACTTCTATTGTCAGTAAAAGTTGTATATAGTAATCACATGTTCTTACTCATTAGCGGACCTTGAACAGCTGTTACAATACTATAAGAAAGGGATTAGCAATAATGGGAAACTGCCGGGGGGGGCATACCTCATCAACAAGTGTACCTCCATAATGAATATTTGCATGCCTAACTGGAATTTTATCCCCAATATTTAAAATTAAAAAACATAACAAATGGTATATATATATTAAATATAAGCATTTATCATTAAACCTACTCCGCAGAACTAATTTTAAATGAAAATTAAATTTTTTA
>NW_007093861.1:0-697 GCF_000164805.1 Carlito syrichta
AGCTAGCCAGCTGCAAAGTCAGCTGAATTAACTAACTGATGTAAATAGCTAGCCAGCTGGCTAACCAGCTGATTTAACTAGCTTGCTACTTACCTAGCCAGCTGACTAGCCAACTGACAGAACTAGTTGATTTAATCTGCTAGCCAACTGAATAGCCAGCTGACTCAACCAGCTGAAATAACTTGTTAACCTGTTGGCTTGCCAGCTGATAAAATTAGCTTTCTACCTAGCTTGCTAGCTGGCTAGCCAGCTGACTTATCTAGATGAGTTAATATTTTTGCCAGCTGGCTAGCCAACGTACTTAAGTAGCTCACTACCTAGCTAGCCAGCTGGCTAGCCAGCTGACCAAATTAGCTGACTTAAATAGCTGGCCTGCTTGCTAGTCAGCTGAATTAACTAACTAGCTTGCTATATAGCTAGCCAGCTTTCTAACCAGTTGACTAACTAGGTGACTTAACTTAATAGCCTTCTGTCTAGCTAGCTGAGTTAATTAGCAAACTACCTAGGTAGCCAGCTGGTTAGCCAGCTGACTTAATTAGGTGGTTTATCCAGCTAGCCAGCGGGATAGACAGATGTGTTAACTACGTAGTAACTTAACTAGTCAGCTGCCTAGTCAGCTGACTTACTGGGTGACTTAACTACCTAGCCTGCTCGCTAGCAGCTGACTTACTGCCTAAGTTCCATAGCTAGCCATCTG
>NW_007093862.1:0-839 GCF_000164805.1 Carlito syrichta
CGGGATAGGATACAACCCCAGCACATGAAGCTCCAGTTAAACAATGAGTCCTTCCAGCAGGTCTTGTTAAAGAGAACAGCGTGCTCTGGCATGTTTCAATTAAAAAATTCCCTGCTGGAAGAATGGGGAGATTTTTCTCTCTCTTTTTTTGCCATGAGACACTGGTGCAGCTCTGGAATCTCAAACTGACAAAAATGTGGGACCCCATGACTGGTGTCCAGGGATTTTCCCTCTCAAGTTTTCCATGCTGTGCCTGCAGCAGTTCATCAGAGTTCAGGTTTTCCTACCTTAGTGCTGGCTCCTGTGGAGGTTTCAATCCTTGGGTTTCTGCTTCAGAAAGCTGTGATATCTGCATTCTCCAGTCTGTCTCTTCAATTTCTGGAGCAGTGGTTTTCCCTGCAATCTCAACTCTCTGAAGGATCTAAGAAGAGTTGCCCATTTTCCATTTGTTCAGCTTTTTACTTATTATTAGGATAGAATGTCTACTCCAAGCTTGTTGCATGTGGTACAGGGAAACTGGAAATCACTCTCATCTTTTAAGCTCAATTCCCCTCCATAGTTGAGTAAATATGAACCATTCTGGGAGGAGGAATGGGCAATGGAGAAAGCATGACCAGAAAAGAAAACGGTGTATAGGTGTGCTCTGAATGTGAGGGTCTCAGAGACAGTGGGGCATGATAAAGAGAGCCACCGGAGTGCACAGTCTGCCCTGGCCATCACTTTCTCCCTGGCTACAACAGGATGGGATTGCTTCCCTCTTAATAAATAAGTGGGGAGCTCCATGGAGCTGCAGCTCTGCTTAGCTTCACTGGAATCATCAACAGTTCACTCCAGACTGG
>NW_007093863.1:0-1432 GCF_000164805.1 Carlito syrichta
AAATAACACTTGCAAACAATGGAGGCCTTTAATTCACAGGCTCCAACACTGAAAGTCATTGCGAAGTGGAGTTTTGGGGGTTTCAGGTTTTAATTTGAGCTGTACAAGCAGGTGCAGTGATGGAGGAAGAACTTCTGTGATTATACTGTTGCCACTCCTGGCAAATGAAATTCACCAATAATCCAACTTTATGCGTTTGATCATAGAGACGGTCAGTGCTGACCTGTTTACTGGCATTCACTCCCTAGGTACTTCTCTTACCTTGGGACTTGGGATCCTGAGAGGGAGAAAAGAAAACAAGCAAAGGCAAGTTCAGCGTCAGATCTGAAAAACAAAAATCCAGCAAAAGAAATTCCAGCTGTGAAACAATGTGGCCAGGAACATTCTAGGAGCAAGTAGGGGTAGAAAATGCTTCTTTCTAAAGCAAAAGCCTCTGATTTCATCCCTGGTGGCCACCCAGGTGACCTGGTCCTCAGAGCAGTGTCCCTGCCCCCCCCAGTCCAGCCTCTGCAGTGGACCCTGAAGGTTGCTCCAGTTTTTTTTAACAGCTCTCCTGTCGTGAGTAGGAAAACACACAGATGCTTCCACTTCTCTTTGTTTCATTTTTCATCTTGGGCAAAGTTTGGAGACAACAGCATCAGGAGAAAAATTTCATCATAGCAATAGAGATAGTCAGGGTATCCATTTATTTTGGCCCATCGGTGCTCAGGCACATCACACAGATGCTTCATGAGAGTCTTTGAGTTCAGTGAGTGAGTGTTTTGGGAAGGAGGAGAGGATGGTGCAAGGTGGGAGATGTTCCCATGGCACATTCACCCTTGTGTTGGCCATGCTGACCTCCCTGAACATTAAATCAGATCCCTTGAAATGAATGTCCCTTATGTTTTTCCTGCTTAGGTCATACAAATATTCTTCATCTCAGTCTTACACATGATATATTTTCTCGTTCTCACTCCTAGAAGTAACAAATAAATAGTAGAGGCACACCTCCTGCATTATTTCCTACATGAATGGACTCATGAGAAGCTCCTTGTTGCAATATTCTACTGCCCATGAGCAGTTTAATAAGGTGGTAAGACATGGATACTCTCTCTTACGCTTCTGTAAAAAATATGAGTAGGGAAAATGAATAAAGAACACCCTCTCGAATAAATGGTGCTGGAAAGAAAAGACAGTCATATACAGAAGGATGAAACTGGACCCCATTTCTCACCATACATAAAAATCAACTCAAAATGGATTAAAGATTTAAATGTATGACCTGAAACTATAAAAATGCTAGAAGAAAATGTAGGAAAACCTCTGCTGGACATGGTCTAGGCAAAGAATGTATAAGACCTCAAAAGCGTAGGCAACAAAACCGAAACTTAACAAATGAGACTTAAACTGAAAAGCTTCAGCGCAGTGGAAAAAAATGATCAACTAAGTGAGA
>NW_007093864.1:0-582 GCF_000164805.1 Carlito syrichta
GTATATATCTTAATTTAGGTTATTACTGAATGTAAGTCATGTAATGGCATCTAATGAAAAGTTTTCATTGAAAAAAATTAGGGTTAAAAACTGGAACTAGAGAGCTGTAATAGGTTTGGCTATGTTTTTCTGGCCTAGATTGTGTTCCTATAATATGCAGAGAAGAGGAATTGATGACCTGTGAGCTACAGTATCCTCCTCATCTCATTTGAGTGTTTGATCAGTTTTATTTATTTATTTATTTTTTATTTTTTTTTAGTTGGAGTCTCATTCTGTCGCCCAGACTGGTGTGCAGTGGCCGCTCCCAGCCCCCACAGCCTCGACCTTCTGGGGATCTGGTGATCCTTTCACCTCAACCTTCCAAGTAGCCGGAATGCGCTACCACATCCAGCTGATTTTTTGATTTATTGTAGAGATGAGGTCTCGCTAATTTGCCCAGGCGGGTCTCGAACCCTTGGACTCAGGCAATCCACTCACCTCAGCCTCCCAAAGCGCAGGATTACAGGCTGAGCCATCGAGTCCAGCGGAACTGGAGTTTTAAATATTAATACTTCCTAAAGTGTTTTTTATATATTTTTTTGG
>NW_007093865.1:0-1080 GCF_000164805.1 Carlito syrichta
GCATGTGGTCAGCCAGTTTTCCCGGCACCATTTAGTAAATAGGGTCTCTTCTCCCCAGTGGTGGGTGATAGAGGCTCAGTCAAAGATGAGTTGGTTGAGAAACTGAGGTTGTGCTTTTGGAATCTCAATTCTATTCCATTGGTCTATAGCCTTTTCCTGTACCAATAACAAGCTGCTTTGATTATTGTAGCATTATAGTAAAGTTTGAAGTCTGGTAATGTGATACCTCCTGGTTTATTTTTTTTTTGCTGAGGATTCTTCTGGTTATTATTGGTCATATGTGTTTCCATAAGAATTCCTGTATTGTTTTTTCTAGATCTGAGAGGAATGTTACTGGCAACTTGATGGGTATTGCATTAAATCTGAAGATTGTCTTAAGTAAGATGGGCATCTTCACAATGTTGATTCTTCCAATCTAAGTGGAACATGGGACATTTTCCACTTGTTTTTGTCATCTTTGATTTATTTGAGCAATGTTTTTGCAGTTTTCATTGTAAAGGTCTTCCACGTCTCTTGTCAGGAAGATGCCAAGGTATTTCATTTTTTTGTGGCTATTGTGAATGGGATTGTGCTTTTTATTTGGATTTTTGTTTGCTTATTGTTAATGTAAAGAAATGTGATTGTGTTTTGCACATTTATTTTATACCCTGAGATTTTGCCAAAGTCCTTTATCAGTGCAAGGAGGGATTTGACAGATTCTCTTGGGTTTTCCATGTACACAATCATGTCATCTACAAAGAGAGATAACTTGACTTCCTCTTTTCCTATTTGGATACCTTTGATCACCTTCTCTTTTCTGATTGCTGTAACCAGGACTTCCAAAACTATAGTGAACAGGAGGGGTGAGAATGGGCATCCTTGTCTTGTTCCAGCTTTCAGGGGAGATGATTCCAATTTTTGTTTGTTTCGGAGTATGCTGGCTGTAGGTTTCTCATAGATGGCTTTTAATATTTTGAGGTATGTTCCATGTATGCCTAGATGCTTGGGGGTTTTTATCAAGAAGTGGTGTTGGATTTTATCAAAAGCTTTTTCTGCATCTATGATTTAATCATGTAGCTTTTGCTTTGATGTCTGTTGATG
>NW_007093866.1:0-1133 GCF_000164805.1 Carlito syrichta
ATATACATGGTGTGATTTCTAGAAAACAGATGCAGGCATATGTTAACATTGAAAGATCACCAGGTGAAGATGCCCCTCTACCATGGTTTAGATTGCAAATATGCTTTATGCCACTGTAAGATCAATTTCTAACTTTATTTCTGTATATATTTTTCAACTGTTTAAACTGTACATAAATAGGAGTAATTTCTGTTATTTGAAAATAACCCCCTGGGCTCTATTAATTTGGGCTCCAGTTATTTATACAGTAATCCATAATATTCTGAAATCTGCCTTGATGTTATCTAAAAAGCAGATTCGCCGAGTATGAGATGTCTTTATTGTCTATAAGTGAATATTTTGCTGAAAAATTCCCCAGAGCCCAGCACCACGGCCATTTCCAGAACCTTTTTTGGCAAGTGAATGCTTTCTGAGTAGTGGGTGCTAAGTGATTTATTCATCATTATTTTTCCAAGTCCTGCTTATCACTCCCTTCAGCAGTGTCACTCCAAAATAAAATGATTATGTTATTTTTTCAGAATTTAGTATAAAAATTCCTATCACTGACTCACAGATTTCAAAATGTTTCAAAATGAGAAGATAGAATTAGATTTTAATATCTAGGATGTCCAAAAATTAATAACACATCTTGAAGAACCATGATTTTTCAAAGGAAAAAAGGGGAATTTGCTCTCTATAATAACACCTTTTATACATTTAAAGATCAGAAATGCTATGATTCCTAACTTCCATGTATGGGTAGTGAAACTATTTTACCTAAGATCAGAGAGAAATGTCTTTGTATTTGTGCAGATAGGGAAAATAACACTGCCCATTGGTCACGTGCTACCATAATTTCCAACTTTTTTGTAGTTCTAATTGTCGACACTGGTCTAACTGTAAGTCAGGTCTATCAGTCCCCAAACTTCTGGAATTCTCTCAGACATGCAAGTGTAGGTGCTCTGTTCCTGTTGTCTTCTCCTTCATGTCTGTGAAAGCAAGTTGTTTCTCCAGTAACTCACACTCTAGACTGGCGAGAGGACTTCCTCAATACTGTTGTCTGTGTGGGTTCCCTTCCTGAGACAGTGGAGGGTCAAGGTGAAAATGGCAGCCACATGCCTTGTGCTCTTTTTAAAATAATACATAGATGCTGG
>NW_007093867.1:0-820 GCF_000164805.1 Carlito syrichta
GTTCAGCTACTTGGAAGACTGAGGCGGATGGATTGTCGGAGCCCAGGACGTCGAGGCTGCGGTGGCTGGGAGCAGCCACTTCACTCCAGTCTGGGTGACAGAGTGAGGCTCCAACTCAAAACAAACAAACAAAAAAAGAATAAACCACCTTCAATTTTTTTAATAGAGTCTGATATCTTTTCATAAGCACCACAATAAAATCACAGAGCTCTGAGACCTCTGTGGAGAGATGAAACATCACAGATCTTTTTTTTTTTTTATCTTTGAGTAAGAATCTCACTCCGTCGCCAGGTCAGAGTGTAGTGGCACACTCACAGCCACTCCAGTAGTGACGAGTTGGACTTTGGCGATCCTTCTGCCTTAGCCTTTCAAGTAACCAGAACTACAGGTGTGCACCACCACACCCAGCTAATTTTTTCATTTATTGTAGAGACTAGGTCTTGCCAAGTTGCCCAGGCTGGTCTTGAACTCATGGGATCAGGCAATCCACTCACCTCGGCATCCCAAAGTGCTGGGATGACAGGCTGAGTCACTGAGCCCCAGCCTCATCACAGATCTTAAAACTGAGATGTACTTGTGATCAAAACGCTTATGATATTTCAAATCAAGGGTCTGGTCTCAACAATTTTCAAAAATGGCCCCTGGGGTCTGCTGGGGTCAGATAATACAAGAGAGGACAACTCCTCCCAATACCCTCATCACTTTCTTGGGGACCATCCTGATTGCACATTGGGTGTGGTTCCAGCCACCCACCCTGCCATCATCTGCAATGACAGTATTTACACTGAGCTTGGATTTCCTTAATTTCTATCATCTGACG
>NW_007093868.1:0-882 GCF_000164805.1 Carlito syrichta
CACACAATGAGGGAGTTTTTAGCCAGTAAACAAATAACTGTATTGAAACACCCACCCTACTCAGCTGACCTTGTCCTCAGTGACTTTTTTATTTACCCAAAGATAGAGGAAATATTGAAAGAAAGATATTTTGATGACATTCAGGACATCAAGGGGAATACGATGACAACCCTGATGACCATTCCAGAAAGAGTTCCAAAATTGCTCTGCTGGGTGTACTAGGCACTGGCATCAGTGCATAGCTTCCCAAGGGGAGCACTTCAAAGGTGACCATATGACCTCATATGATATTCAGCCATGAGGTATGGACTGCTTTTTCTAGGATGAGTTTACGAGCTTAATTGTCAGGCCATATACATCCCCTAAAGGAAAACATATCATCCCAATGTCCCCTTCACCATCATCTGCTACATTCTGGATAAAATACCTTACCTATAAAGAAATAGTGATGACAGTAATGCCTCCTTCAAATAGAGGAACGTGTCAGGTGTACTCAACTAGATGCCAATGCTCCCAGCCCTCCCTATCCTACACACCCTGCCCCAATGGAGGACCAGGACTGGACACTTTACCCTTGACACTTGACCTTGACACTTGACTGATGATCCTCACTCCTGGGAACTCGGAATTAGAATGAACGAATGTCAAGTTTGTTAACTTTGTGAAGCCAAGCTAGAAAGCCAGTGTGGAGAGGTTGCCATTTTAAAGCGGCCAAGTGGGTAAACCCTTCGGGTCCCCTCCCACTGTGGGAGCTCTTCTGTCCTCTCAATGAATCCTGCTTTCACACTAAAAATAAATAAATAAAAAGCAGCCAAGTACAAGGTGATGATGACTTGAGAAGCAGTTGGCAGAGAGGGGAGATTGAAGCTGGCTTGTGTTACA
>NW_007093869.1:0-815 GCF_000164805.1 Carlito syrichta
AAACCAAAATGTCTTCTTCCTCTTCTCTAGGCCTTAAGCAAGACCATTAAGCTATTCTTTTCATTATGAGAACTCAGACAACTATGTTTCCTCTAAGGTGTTACTTTTGGCAAAGGGGGAAATTCAAGTACACAGCACTGGGGTGAGGGTGCTTTGCCATCACTCTGCTCTTCAATCTGACAAAAATTAAAAGGGGAAAAATATAGAATGAATATTGTCACAGACAAAGCCAAAGAGTAATTAACTGGAAGATATGAATAAATCTAAATTGAATGTAATTCGACAATATATTTTTTAAAAGCAATATAATGGTGTTCATTCACATGGATGTGATTTAATCATTCCACACTAAATTGTTCAGGCACTAAGTATAAAATTTTATCTAAGTTATCAGCTTTTTGGATTCCACATTTCAATAAGATTAAAGGTTATGAAAAAATTCAAAGCAATATTATAGAATTATCCACTGAACTTAATTTCCAGGGAATAAAAGAAAAAACTAGTTTAAATTTAGAAGAGGTATGTGGAACAATACAACAGAACTCATAAAATGATTTCTCAGTACAGAATTTTAGTAGAAAACCAAACTTTTTTAAAAAGAGAAAACAATGTTTTAGATAAGAAATTTTTAAAAATTCTTCCAGTTCTAATGCAGAAGTGGTGATTATTACAATTTAAAATCTAACCCCAATATGCTAGAGATAATGGGAGCAGAGCACAAGCTAGAGGAATAAATAGAGAATAAGTTCTAAAATACATTTATGACTAAAATACATCAGTCCTAAAAACAAACTCCCTAGTAAGACCGTATTTGA
>NW_007093870.1:0-1003 GCF_000164805.1 Carlito syrichta
GACAGCAAGCCCAGTGAGAATACCTAACACAAAAGGTTTATAAGGTAAATCTTTCTGAAGAAATCCTGCTCTCACTCTAAACTCCACCCTAAGATTGTGTTCTGGGAAGCCTGATTTGAGCCAAGTGAGAACATCTAAAGACAATCGGAATAAAACTCATAGTGTGGGGCTCTCCTCATGGTTTCTCCCTCCATTGCAGTCCAAGGTCAGCATGATCTGTGCTTGAAACAAGGAAGCAGTCTACAAAGCCCTGTGACAAAACCCATGGCCAGGCTTCAGGAAAATAATAGCTGGCCACTGAGAGATTAAAACAAATGGGATCAGTTTCCTCATTTCTCCCAGTGCTTCTAGGCAATGAAAACAGGTCACAAAACAAAAAGTGGAATGAAACACTTTAAGAACTCTTAAGGGAAGTACCTTGATATCATAATTTCCTCTATGAATTAAGAGTAAAGTTAAATAAAGAATGGATATCATAAACACATTTGCTTATATTGTTACCCATCAATTACAGTCATATAATACAAATTTAGTGGTTGTTGAGAAGGGAAGTTCTGAGGAAAAGGAGTGTATTTTTTATTCTTGTAAAGAACTGAAAGTCCATGCAAAAAGAACAAAAAGACTTTGATGCAACATGAAGAAAAGAAGCAGTTTGAGTTTCATTTAATATTTTGTCTCGTAATGATACAGAGCTGGAATTACTTTCTATATACAAACTAAATTATTTATGACTCAAGGAAAATCTATGACAATAAAGTGCAGCTTAAATTCTCAAAATGACTGGACTGTCAATTAAAAAATAACTCACTGAGGTTTGTAAATGTTTTAACGTCTGTTTCATAATTTAACTCTCAAACTAAATTATCCTAGACTTGAACCTGTACTACTAAATGAAGCCTACTCATTCTGTGCGCTGTTTTGGAATCTTAAAATCACGGCATACAAATAAAACCTTAGAAGTCATCCTAGTTCCGCAACTTGCCTGCTAGGAAAAAATCCCTGA
>NW_007093871.1:0-1189 GCF_000164805.1 Carlito syrichta
TCCAAAATTAGCCGGGCATGGTAGTGTGCACCTGTAGTTCCAGCTACTTGGAAGGCTGAGGCAGAAGGCTTGCTGGAGCCCAGCAGGTCGAGCCTGCGGTGGCCAGCAGCAGCCACTGCACTCTAGTCTGGGTGACAGAGTGGGACTCCAATTAAAAAAAACAAAAGAATCACAAAATAATAAATACTTATTAATAGCACACAGCATTGTATAATGTTTTTGTTCTATTTATTTTAACCATGTAAGTTCTAGCTCTACTTACTCTAGCACACAATGAGTCCTGTCATCTCCATCTAACATGAGTGGGAAAGCCTGGGTGACAGACAACCAACCTCAGTATCCAGTCAGCAAGTTGTTCTGCCACTGCCCCTCCATGTGGTCAATGCAGCTGCCCTGTGTCTGACTCAATAACACCTTCCCCTAGGTCTAACCCACAATGAAGGCTTTCTTTGGGCAGGGAGTAAGGGGAAAGCTAGAAGGAGAGGCTGGGAACTGCCCCATACCCCAGCATAGGAGCACTCAGCCTTCCTCTTCTGACTCTAGGACAGCAGAGCTCCAACACTCTCTACAGAGCAGAGTGACTGGCTAACCCAACAAAGTTCCACCTGATCCATTTTCCAGGGGGGCTACCTCCACCACCACCAGGAAAACAAAGCCCTGGAAGTGTTTTGTATTGAGTTTCAAAACACATTCCAAGCCGGGCTTGGTGGCTCAGCCTGTAATCCTGTGCCTTGGGAGGCTGAGGTGAGTGGATTGCCTGAGCCCGTGGGTTCGAAACCCACCTGGGGAACTTGGCGAGACCTCATCTCTACAATAAATCAAAAATCAGCCGGGTGTGGTAGCGCGCGCCTGTAATTGCAGCTATTCTGAAGGCTGAGGTGGAAGGATTGCTGGAGCTCAGCAGGTTGAGGCTGCGGTGGCCAGGAGCAGCCACTGCACTCCAGTCTGGGCAACAGAGTGAGACTCCAACTCAAATAAATAAATAAATAAATAAATAAACAAAAACAAACAAACAAACAAAAACACAACACACTCCATACATATTATCTCTAACAAAAACTCTCAGAGGCCCCTGCCAAATGCAAAAAATAGACATTCATTTTGAGATAGTAATAAAAGCCAATGATTATTCCTGAGCCTTCGCTTCTGTTAAGGGATGAATCCACCAAAACACCTTTAGGTGGACTGA
>NW_007093872.1:0-833 GCF_000164805.1 Carlito syrichta
TATCTAAAGATTAATTTTTATCTATATTTTTAAATTTACTTACATAAAATATTCACAGCATTCTCTTACTTTATTTGCTATTGCATGCTTTGCTAACTTTGTTTAGCATATTTATTACTATTACTTTATCTAGATTCCCTTTTCACTTTTCTAATTTCTTGAAAGAAATACTGCTAATAATTTGCACATTTTTTTCTTTTCTAATATGAGCTTTTTGATCTATAGATTTTCCTTTAAGAATCTCCTAAGCTGCTATGATGAGCTTTGATGTTTTATTAGATTTGTCTTAATTTAGTTCTAAATTTGTACTAATTTTATTGCATGTAATTTTTCTTTGCTGAGGTGTTATTTAAAATTATCAAAATGAGCCTTGGCCAGGGTGGTTGGTGAGCCGGGAGTTGTTGGGTGCATGAGGCTGTCTGGCCATGCCTCAGAGCAGGTTCTGCCAGCAGAAAGCCTTGGCGAGCAGGCTCGAGGGCTGGAGTCCAGAGTTGGTAGTGCCCAGAGGAGATGTGATCTGGGTGGGCAGGCTGCCCACTGACCTGCAGCTGAAGTCACAGATGCTGGCTTCTAGGCCAGGCCTGCCCCGCCCCTGGTCCAGCATGTGCCTGCTGGTGCAGAAGGTGCTGCTGGTGGCTGGCTGCACATTGGCCCTGATGCTGGCATCCAGCTGGGGCAGCAGGTCCTGTAGTGCTGCGTGGTGCTAGCAGACCCTTGGAGCCCCCGGTGAGCCATGTGGCCCGAGTAGGAGGATCTGGTGATGATGCGAGTCGACTGCATGAATTACTGTTACAGTGAGGCAATGCTGGACGACCACTCCGAGGTGTACTGCA
>NW_007093873.1:0-858 GCF_000164805.1 Carlito syrichta
AATTGTGGCTAATCGGAAGGCTGAGGCAGAAGGATCGCCAGAGCCCAGCAGGTCGAGGCTGCGGTGGCTGGGAGTGGCCACTGCACTCCAGTCTGGGCGACAAAGTAAGACTCCAACTCAAAAAAACAAATAAATAAAAAATAAAAACAAACAAACAAGCAAACAAAAAAACAACACACTCCACACATAGTATGTATAACAAGAACTCTCAGAGGCCCCTGCCAAATGCAAAAAATAAACATTCATTTGAAATAGTAATAAAAGACAATGATTATTCCTGAGCCTTCAGCTTCTGTTAAGGGTATGAATCCACCAAGTCACCTTTAAGTGGACTGACAGATCTGGTTGCTCAGTACAAATGTGCTTAACTTTATTCCATGTACAGCCTTCCTGCAGATTAGGTTAATCATTCAAATTACCCACATACACTGAAGAGGAAATGACATTATGTTCAAAAATTCCCAGAGGAGGAAAACAGGAGGCACAACTGGCAATAGGGCCTTGATCTAATGAGACATAGAGGAGGGGTATATATTCCAACTTCACAGGCCAACTCAACCTTCTAGAAGAAAAGCATCCATGAGTCTCACTACTGCTCTTTCTTAGCTCCCAGATTTGTCCCTCAAGGTGAGGGATCATGCCTGTCTTTCTATTGTGTTTGGTTTGTTTCCTCTCCATGGACCTTGAAAGATGCAGGAAACAGTCAGAAGGGTGTCTCCCGAGATGGCGCTAAACACTATATGGAACCAAACAAAGACAACAAAGGCCCTAAGCTCCTGCTTTTCCCGTGCATGTGAAACTTAAACCTATACACAAATATTATCTCCCTATAGGAATACTACCTCATAGCCCCCTCCA
>NW_007093874.1:0-793 GCF_000164805.1 Carlito syrichta
CAGTTGTTTGTCTTCAGGTCTGCTTCATGTGACATCCATTTATTTAAAGATCATTGACTCAGTGCCATAAAGTTCCTGGCAAGGAACCAGCTCTGAGGATACAGGAAAGGAAGATGTGGCCCTGAGTGCATGGAGGTATGAGTCACATGTGACTGTATGGGTATCTTCCCAATGTTAGTCTTCTTCTTTGTTTCTTGTTGGGAGGGTAACCACGCCTCCCAGTTTGCTTGGGGCAATGCCGATTTATTTCTTCTGTCCAAATGGCTCTCTGGCTACCATGTTTTATTTTCTGAAATGTCCTGTGTTGGACAACAAAATTATATGCCCAATTATTTTACCTGTTTTAAGGTGTTATTAGACCTGTTTGTAATCTTTTACTTGATGTAGCATCATCAGTGCACTAGGTTGTTATCAGTTTCCTCAAAGATCTCTCTGTCATCAGTCTGGTTTCATTTCCATGTGTCTTCCAGTCTACTTCAGGAATCTGGCTACATCATAAACAGACCAAATTATTCTCATGAAGATAATAATTATCAAGTGTTCCTCACTGTCTAGCAAATAAGTCCAAAATTCTGAGCAAGACATAAAGGTTTACATATAATTGGTTTGAGTCCTGTCCACTTTTCTGAGCTATCTCCAGTCTATCCCAGGAAAGACCTTTATTTCCCAGTTGCTTGTCCTGCACATGCATGACCAGCACTTCCTCCTTTTCTGTACCTTGCTGTTCCCTTTACCTGAAGTCATGTTTCCCTTCCCAGTCTGATGGGCTATGACCCCTTGCCCTCCATCAGTC
>NW_007093875.1:0-1502 GCF_000164805.1 Carlito syrichta
ATGTTGGCTCCCAACAGTGAGAACCTGCAATCATTTAGGTTTGATTTATTTAGTACCTGTGCATCACTGTGGAAGGAGATTTGTAGCCATATATGAATTTGAAATCTGCCATTGGTCATGATTTTGGTTAAGTTGCTTCACCATACTTAACCTGTTGTTACCTGGTGATTATGGTACCTTCTGGGCAGGATTCAAGTACTTACAGTGAAAACAAATAGGCATATGTGTAAAAGAGCTGCAAGAACAGGAAGGAAGCAGTGAATAACCCAACCCAGGAAACAAAGTTATATTACGCTCCATGTAAATAGGTCACTTAAGTCTGGTAAACTGATAACAAGTACAATTTAACTTCTCAATTTTATCTGGAAATGAAGGCAACTAGATAACATTATGATATTCAAAATTCATTAAATTATGTCTGAGAAGGAGATGGATTTGTTATATCAGGTATGTAGATATATCTTGTCTTTTGTCAGGAGGTTTTTCTTACATGGGGCTATGTTTCTACCAGTGCTAGAACCAATTCCTGTTTTTTTTTAGCACTGGATACAGTGGACTTTTGTTTCTAACTGCTCTTCTCTGTACTTAGTATACTGCTCCAGAGAATCACCAGGCATAGCTTGGAATTGTTTTTACATTGGTAAATGAATCTTTGTTCTGGGAATCAATCATTAAGGTATATTTGAATACTGTAAGTGAGATTTGGAGGGAGCTTTTAGATGTAGAAGATAGCAATAGGTGTATGTTGTGTATGTGTTTAATAGGTTGTCCCTAGGTTTCCAAAGGATGTTCTTTAAAAGCTTATTCTGTTTCAAATGATCGCTTGTCTGTAACTCTGTTTATGAAGTCTTGGTAATTGGGGATTTAAATAGTTGGTAAGTTAAACCATTTTTTACTTCGTGAATACAAAAAGAAAATATTCTGCTTAGCAAGTGTTGAATAAATACATAAATGTGTGACTTGGAAATAGTTTGTCAGTTGTGCAAAGCAAATACAAGTTTGTACTTTGAAAATGAAAATATTTGTATCCCCTAAATTGTGTTAGTCCAATGTTTAAAAATTGTTAATCTGGTGTTAAAGACATTTTAGTAAACAGGCTGCCCAGGATTTTATAATATTATTTTAAAATATTGACTCAGGGAAAAGGGACATTTTTTGGGGAAAGTGAAAATCCACATTGATGAGATTCTCCTCAGTCTCTCCAGCATGATTGTTACCAATTACACAGTTAAGGTCTATGTAGGAGAGGTGTTTTGCACTTTGTGTCTCCTTTTTTTTCTGTTAGCTTACCCAGTCCTCAGTGATTTGGTTTTTATTGTTGGTTTTAGCTTCCTGAAAGCTTTCACTATTTTAAGGTAATTTTTTGCCCTCAAATAACTGTTTGGACTAATTCCCTGTTTGGTTACTGCCAGTATGCTTAGTATGATTAAGAAGAGAAAGAGAAGGCATTAAAGAAAAGTTAGGTTCTAAAGTCAGTATGTGAGGCAAAAATGGAGACAAAA
>NW_007093876.1:0-1067 GCF_000164805.1 Carlito syrichta
CACCCTGCACTCCTATAAGTTTCTAAGAATCAACTAGAAAGAGGCATTCCTAGCAAAACACAGAAGGAATAGCTGTTCCATGCTATCATCAATTATTAGGGAAACGTGATTTTTTTTTTAAATTGCTTATTGAACTCTATTAGTAAATGTACCTTGAACTCTGAAAGTTGAATAACTGAACAAATTAACAAGGCAAACAAGTTTCTGGCAGTTATATCTGACCTAAGTTAGAAAAGGATTGTAAATGCTTCGTTATTTACATCCTTCCTCCAATTCACACATCTTCCTAGAAAGTATTTTTAAAAGACTCACAAAACATATAAATTCAAACTTTGCCTACTGTGACTCTAATGAAAGAGACCCATATATTCCTCAATGCCTGGCCTCCTACTTCTCTAGAAAGGCACTAAACTGCTAAGCATTGTGTAAAAGTTTAAAAATCTCGATTGGACATGACATAAACAAGCTGAATGATTCCACTAGTTTCTCTTTCACTGGTACAATAATGGCACTAAGTGCAGAATTTACGTTGTGTCTGAACAAGGCTCTTTTGAAAAGTTTAAACTGTTTTGCAGCATAGGTAAGATTAATCAGGAGAGCCAGTGCAAATACCAACCAGCAGTGTGTACCTGTGTGATGATGGTGACTCACTCACCCTCTCCCAGCCTCAGTTTCTCACTTTTCTTGACCACATAGAGTTGTTGAAAGGTTGAAATGAGGTTATGTAAATAGTTATACTTGTTTATTATTAAATACTAATGTCCATGTTTTTTGTTCTCTGTACACATGCACATAATCCTTTTATGGAAAGGAGAAGCATATGGACATTTCTTGCTCTTTTGGCATCCATATTGTTTTGCTGGCTATCTGCCAGGGTGTGTTTATTATGCACACGTTTTCTGTGTGCCCATAAGTGTTTTTGTACATCACTGCTTTTAGTCTATGACAAATATGTAAATTCCTGTGACCTCTGTGGCAGAGACAGTCCTAGGTGTCTTAGCTTGATTCCTATTTGAGGGACCTGATTGGATTCACATAGTTCAGCCCCAAATAAGTAGATAAAAAGT
>NW_007093877.1:0-1459 GCF_000164805.1 Carlito syrichta
ATAGTGCCTCCCTGCTGCTTTTTTAAAGGAAAACTTCTGTCTGTTTTCTTTAATAAAAAAAAAATGGTGCTCCACTTCTGCAAGCCAGCAAGAGCCAGGGACAAAGTGAGAAGCTGCAGCACCTGCTGTTGCACCAGGAGCCTGGCCACCCGCTCACGAGCCACACTTAGCTTCTCCCAGCTTTTTTTGCCAGGGGTTGGGGGGCTTGTTGATTTAAAAAAAAAGTAAAGAAAAGAAAGAGAAAATGGTGCTTAGCTTCTGCATCCTGGGATTCGCAAAGTTCCAAGCCCAGATGCTGTGGCACCAGGTGCTGCACCAGGAGAGTCATGGCCACTAGGTCCCTAGCCC
Source organism: Carlito syrichta (assembly GCF_000164805.1). NCBI lineage: Eukaryota > Metazoa > Chordata > Mammalia > Primates > Tarsiidae > Carlito > Carlito syrichta. The sequence goes on from NW_007093877.1 coordinate 349, forward strand.
TCTCTCAGTCAGCCACTTACATGTCCACTCGCTCACCAGCACATACACAAAATTTTCCATACACTCATTCACTCACACGGGGACTCGCATAGCCTGATTGACTTGGCTGTCATCTTCCCTGCCTCTCCAAGTTTCTCTTTTTTAACAAATTGTTTGGTAGTGGACGATCTCTTTGATGTCAGAACTTGATTATTTTCCTGGTGTACTGTAACTTTTAGGCTTGTAGAGTTATACCTGTAAATAAATTTCACCACAGAAAAGCTAATAATGACATTGAATTCAACACTTAATGATGTAATAGTTTTAAAACTTCACTGATATTAGTTGGAAGTAAACCACAGTCCCTAAGCATTTTGCAGGCCTATATGTGATTCAATGCTGGAGAGGATGCAAAGATGCATCCCCAAGGAGTATAAAGTTCAGTCAAGGGATGAGATAAAATGGAGGATGACTGAGCAGACACCATCTATAGGTGACATATGAATAATCAAGCAGGGGCTAGTTCCAGATTTATAGAAGGGAGAAGTCATGTGGTATATAGTGATTGTGGACTGTTTAATGGATTAGGTGCAACTTGGTTTGGCCTTGAAATATAAGTACATTTAAACAGGTGATCAGAGGACAGCATTCTAAGAAGAGTGACCTGCATGAATAAAGATTGGTGTCAGGCAAGATGATAGGTTCAGGAGTGGTGAGAGATGAGTCTAGAAATATCAGAAGACTTGAGGGAGCAGGCACCATGATAAAAGTGAAAATTAAATTGCGATTAGATTGGAGAGAAATTTGGAAACCATTTTAAGGAAGTGAATTTTAGGATGGGCCTGGTAGAGTAGGTGATAGTTAGGAGAAGGGAAACTGGAGGCATACTCCTGCCCCCACCCTACACAAAGAAGCACAAAACAAAATTAATATAACAAATATATATATATACAGTGATAGAATGTACATCAGTGGTCTGGGTGTATCCCTGAATGTTTTTGTTACCTTGGTACTAAAGAGACTGAAAACAAAATTGAATGATTTAAATTTCTTCTGTTGCATTTATTTTACCAAATGAGTCAAAGTAAAAAATCAGTCAATATAGATGCTACATTTTGAAGAAGACATATAT
>NW_007093878.1:0-919 GCF_000164805.1 Carlito syrichta
CGGCTACTGTACTCCGTCTGGGTGACAGAGTGAGACTCCAGCTCAAAAAAAAGAAACAAAAACAAAAACAAGACAAAACAAAAAAGAGTACATCTGGAAGACAGGAGACCTCTCAGAGTGTCTCTTACTATCCCCATGCTCTAGGATTAAGTTCAGTGCAAAACTAAATCCAACCCAGGCCCAGTCCTTTCAGAAACAAAGATTGGGTTTGGATCACCCTGCAAGGTGAAGAACCACAACCAGCTGGAGTTCCTGCTGAAGAGAAAGGGAATACAGAATGAGCAGCAAACAAAGGTAGTTCCAAATGGCAGCTATGATTACGTGACCAGTCACAGAAACCAGGACTGATATTGTCAGAGTATTTCCTCCTTATTTTATTCTGAACACGTGTGTGTGTGTTAACCAAATATCTCTGTTTTCTTTCTCTCTTATTTATGTCACAGTATTAAGTTATATGATATAAGAAGAATAAACAAAGAACTGTCTTTGTTTATTGGTGCTGCTATATCAAGGCACCTGAGACTGGGTAATTTATAAGGAACAGAAAATTACATTTCATTTTTGGAGGCTGAGAAATCCAAGACCAAGGCATCAGTAGGATTTTCTTGCTGTCTCTTCACATAGTGGAAGAGCAGAAAGGCAAAAGTGACCAGCTCGTCCCTGCAGCCCTTTTACAAGGCATTAATCCCTTTATTAGGCTGGAGCTCACATGACCTAATTACCTCCTAAAAGATCCTACCTCTTACTACTGTTGCTTTGGGGTCTGAGTTCCACCATGAATTTTGGAGGAGACACGAATATTCAGACCACAGCAAGGACTTTACTTTCTCTTCTGGGAAAAGAATTAGTGCATTTTCAGTTGAATGACTGATAGTTGTATCATGTTAGGAGATATCTCACCTTGTATTGTCTTCATTTG
>NW_007093879.1:0-1238 GCF_000164805.1 Carlito syrichta
TCGTTTCTATGAATAATACTGCCCTTGTTTATTTCTATGTATGCCATAAAACTTAGATCTGGAAATCTCAAAAACACTTCAAGAATACTTATATAAATATCTAGGCAGTGGATGGAAAGATGATTTTAGTTTTTGAATAAAAATTGTGAAGCAGACAAGATATTGGTGTTATTTTTAAGAGTAATTAAATTTATTTGCTTTAATAGAGATTTGCCTACTAAACAAATACCAAGTAAAAGAGTCTCTTACTTTCTTATAGTCTCCAGAAAAATAGATCAGAAAATATATTTTCTGATCTGTTGTTTCTAAAATATTTTAGTTTTCATTTAAAATTATGCCTGCTGAGTATGTATAATGATAAATGCTTATATATAATGTATATAATATTGTGTGTGTTTTTTTATTTTAAATATTTGGGGTAAAATTCCAGGTTAGGCATGCAAATGTTCATTATGGAGGTACACATGTTGATGAGGTATGCCCCCCCGGCAGAATACCATTATTGCTAATTCCTTTCTTATAGTATTATAATAACTGTTCAAGGTCTGCTTATGAGTAACAACATGTGATTACTATATATAACTTTTACTGACAATAGAAGTGAATACACACAATAAAACTTATGTCTTAACTTTCTATTAAAGGCCTACTAAAAAACTTTACTTTTTTCAGTGCTTACAGAAATTCAGTGTCCTTAAACCAAGGTATATGGCATGTATTTCAAAATACAAAGGAAAATATTTTTGCTGTCTAGGGCTTTGATGTTTACATATGTCCATTCATTTTGGGCATGCACATTTTATTTTGAAAATTCTAAGGTGGGCCGGGCTCAGTGGCTCAATCTGTAATACCAGCACTTTGGGAGGCCAAAGCGAGTAGATTGCCTGAGCCTGAGGGTTCGAGACCAGCCTGGGCAACTTGGTGAGACCTTGTATTTACAATAAATGAAAAAAATTAGCTAGGCGTGGTCGTGCACACCTGTAGTTTCAGCTACTTGGAAGGCTGAGGCAGAAGGATTGCTGGAGCCCAGTTGGTCAACTCTGGGGGCGCTGGGAGCATGCCACTGCACTCCAGCCTGGGTGATGGAATGAGACGCCAACTCAAAAATAAATAAATAAATAAAAAATAAAAGAAAAAGAAAGAAAATTCTAAGATGTTTGTCCTATGGCAGTTATAAACATCAGCTCCACTTTAATAACCTTAAGAAACTAGACATGTAAAGCGAAAACATTTATTGA
>NW_007093880.1:0-1502 GCF_000164805.1 Carlito syrichta
CTCACAGCAATGCTAGCTGGTACACTGATGCCAGTGTTCCTAGAACACTTAGCTAGCGGGAAGAGCCTGTACTACAAGAGGCCAGCCCTCCAAAATATAATTTCAGTGGTTTTTTTGTACTCCTTTATACATCTCATTCCCTAGAGCATGTTTAAAAAATCTCCAAGCCGGACTCGGTGGCTCAGCCTGTAATCCCACACTTTGGGAGGCTGAGTTGAGTGGGTTGCCTGAGCCTGTGGGTTCGAGACCCGCCTGGGCAACTCGGCGAGACCTCATCTCTACAATAAATCAAAAATTAGCTGGGCGTGGTAGCGCACACCTGTAGTTCCAGCTACTTGGAAGACTGAGGTGGAAGGATCACTGGAGCCCAGCAGGTCGAGGCTGCAGTGGCCCCAGCCACTGCACTCGAGTCGTGGCGACTGAGTGAGACCCCAACTCGAAAAAAAAAAAAAAAGATTTCTGATTTAAAGTTTGTGTGAAAATCTAAAAACCAAAATGGTTACTTTTAAATATTTCTAGATTTCTAAAACCAAATGACTCCTTTCTGGATACAATTATGGGAAACTTTCATTGCATCTGTGAGATCATCTCCCATGTACTCATGTACTACAGTAAATTCACAGCTTTTGAACCCTGCAACAAATATATATGTAACAAGCTGTCTGTCATTGTGCACAGTGTCAGCTCTCTCTACTGGGTACAAGCAATTTAGTTTCCAAGTATAGAAAATGGAGTTCTGATGCAGTCTCATTATATGATGTCTCGTTTACCATGCTTATAGAAATAGACATCTTTACATTTCTTATTGTTACTTTATAGCCTTCCCCACCTACCCCCTCCTCTAGAAGAAAAGAAGAAACTCATGCAAGTTAAACTGAGTTAATAATAATAGCCATAGGGACCAGATTTTGAGCATTTATTATATGTTCACCTACGCTATAAAGAGCTGAATCATTGTAATGTTATTTAACTTGCACAACTGCCCTGTGAGGTGAATACTATCTACATTCCAAGTTTGGGTTAATTTTTCTCATGTTACAAGCAGTCTGGAGGTAACCTGACCATGCCTGTGTGGCAGTTTTATGAAATCATTAATATCCCAGGATCTTTCCAACTTTCTCTTCACCATCCTGGGTATTTAGCTTTTACTATAATGGTCATGACATGGCTGATGCATCTCCAGGTACCATGTCTGTGATCCATCCAGGGAGAATGGGGCAAAAGCCTTGTCTCTTCTCTGGTGTTGATTTATTTAGGGAGGCAAGTCCTTCTCAGGGATTTCTGCTTCCATCTCATGGACTGGAAATATGAAACTTGGCCACCCTATATGCAATGGAATTAGAGGGTCTGAGTATCTCACTTTCCAGCTGCTATAGAAGCATTTTTGACTAAAATTGTATTTATTAGAATAAATCATGTCTTGATATGCCTGCGGTAGTCCTGGTTTACACTGGGAACACTCACATAATCATTCACAGGGTTCCTTTTAGCCCTCCAATGCC
>NW_007093881.1:0-1334 GCF_000164805.1 Carlito syrichta
GTGTCCAAATTTGCAGTTACTAGTGCAGCCCTTCACATCACAGCTTTGTAGGGAATTATCTCTGAGAGTCCATCTTGGGTCCTGAGATGAATGCTGGTTACCAAGGGGGACTCAGCTCTGTTTCCAGGGCCAGCCAAAGCCCTTCCACTTTGGAAAATCTACCCACACACCGACTCCTGAGCCTCACAGCTTGGAGCTCATCATAGACAAGCTGTATTGATACCATTCTCTTGCTGACCCTGGCCCAGCTTTTCTGGTAAACAGAATGAATTCACATATTATCCGAGTGAACCATTGCTTATTGGGATTATATCTCTATGGCTTGATGCAGCACGGACCCTTGGCTTTGTGCAACATGGTCCCTTACAACATCTATGCACCCACAGAGATACTTCCAGCCTGCCAATTCAACTCAAAAGGGCATAAATTTTTAGTTTGTATCCATTATTGCATGTGCATTTTAGTTGAAATATGCCTCTTTCCAAAGATAACTCCAAATTATCACCGAATATCTTAAGTACAAAGCAAGCTTGTGTAGAGAAATCCTACATTAGACAGAAACGAATACTATCAGAAGAATTAATAAGCCCCAAATAAATATAGCCCATATGCTTATTCAGTTATTTATTCAATCATTCTCATATGTAGCTGGTAATAGTCTAGGCACTAAAAATATAATTGTGAACAAAATACAAGCTCTGCCCTCAATGAGCTCTAGTCTAGTATATCAGGGTGCTACTATAAAAAGAAACAACCAAACACACTTATTTGGGGAAAAAACATCTCTTTATCTTCTTTCTCCTTTCTAAATGTCAGGGCTTCAGTATCAAGAGCAGGAAAACAAGAGAGAAGCATTTGAGATTTCTGACAGAGACATTGGGAAGCAAGTGAGAATTCTAATTCCTTACTTCAAGTCTCATAAGTTGGTTGACCCAGTTCTGTAATGTTTTAGTATTCACTGTTTGGTGAAAGAGTATCACCATCCTACTCACCACCAGTCATAATGACATGAGCTGAGAAGGTCCATAAGCCCCATACCTCTCTCCCAGACACTGGATTGGATTGACACAAGTATCTTGCAGAAGACTTGCACAGGTCAGAACAAGTCACTAATGTAAACAAAACAAAACAATCTCAAACTCAGAAAACTTTTCCCACTTCCATAACTATCTGGTTTAATCTTACTGGTATGGGGCTTTTGTACAAATGTTTTATATTGTGCAACTGACCTGGCCATTGTCACTACTGTGCTTGACCACAATGGCTGCTCAAGTTCATGAGGCTGCCTGTCACCTGTTCCTTTAGCCCCAGTCGAGCTGAGCAGCCACTTCTAG